>NC_081517.1:44394440-44434440 GCF_030273125.1 Centropristis striata | reverse complement strand
TATCACCAAAGATGCATCTTCCATAAAGAAATGTAACATCCTATCACTGTTCTGTTCTTTCAGCTCATTTTATGATATAAATAAGACAATAAAAAGCTATCGTGATAGTTTCTGGGAAAATATATCATCCTAATATATGTGTTGTGGTGACAGACAGGCCTATCTCTGTTTCCTCTTTCTCTTCTCTCTCTCTCTGTCCAGTTCTCTCTCTCTCTCCATCAGTCTCTCAGCCCTCTGGCTGATATTCTGCAGCATATGGTTCTCCCACACAGCAACTCACACATGCACCACCATATGCGTTTTCTCATACACCCTCATGCACCATCCTCCTCTCTCCTCTCCTGTTTATTTCCTCATCGTCCTTCTCTGTGTCTTTATTAAAACAGCACCTAGCCAAGTCATTTTAATAAGCTAATTTTGAAAAAGCAACATGACAGATCAGAGGGTGTGTGATTGAAAGGACGGCTGAATGTTTCATCTCTTTCTTCTGGTGTTCCCGTTGACCTTTTGGGAACTGAACTGTCTGTCAGTCAGACATTCAGCAGCTGTCACTCACTGTAAAATCTCATTTCTTCTCCTATGATTTGATTTGTCCACTTCCTCTGCCCACTGTTGTCTCCAACAAGTGGAACATGCAGCTACAGGCCGTGTACAGTTTGGTGTCCAACCTTCAGATGTTCTTAACAGTATTAAACGTAACGATTAGTTAATCGTAATGTTTCCTAAATACCGGCAATTTCCAGATAAGATGATGCTGGAACCATGTTGGTACAAACCACGTGTCACCACTTGTGTTGCTTTGTCTGTGACAGGAGGTAAAGCATGAAGGGGAAGAGCTATTCCCTCCGAAAAAACCTGTAAAATCATCCGTGTGGGAATGTTTTGGTTACCCAAAAAATGACCAAGGTGTCATTGTTGAAGACGGTTGCCCAGGTGGAAAACAGGCCACAAAAAAGTTGCCATTAAAACAGGCAACACATCAAACATGTTTCAACAGCTGCAGGATAACCAGCCGGTGTTGTACGACAACGTAAAGGTAAATAGTAACTGGGTTAAGTCATGTCAATTTTATTAATTCTTCTTTTCGAACCGAAAAAATAAACAACATAAAATACAACAGCGTAGGCTAGATGCATATACGTATAAACATTTACACACATACAGTATATAAAGCCCTATACATATACATGCATCTGCCCCGTCTAAGTAATAAGATAGAAATAAGAACCAGTTAACTTAATATTCAATATGCATTTCCTGATATCATTTTGGTCCGAAAATAAAAGGAGTAGGCTGAAGTATAAAATACTTCTCTAGGCCTAAACCCTGGTTCTCAACACTTCAAATAAGACATTTTATCTCTCTATATATAGCCACTTAATGTCTAATAAATATGTATTATTATTAGTATTATGTTTACCAACATAACAATGAATTAGTAGAAAATACTCACAGTGTCATTTGCTGTTAATTGTGTGCAACACTGATTGGGCAAACAGAGCAACGGGACAAGTGAAGCTGCATCACGTACGTAGAGCCGGACACGTTTCATAGAGTCAAACTGTTTCAGTGTCACTGTGCAATGTATGTATAAGAAAAATAAAGTAATCTTCTAAAGGAGTGTTCATGTGATTTAACTTATTCATATTAGTGTGAAATTAATGAATACAAAAATAATCATGATAATTGTAAGCAAGGCAAGGCAAGTTTATCTTATTTACATACACATTAAAACAGCAAGACACAATTGAAAACAGTAAAAACAGTCAATTAAAACAGGGAAATAGAAATAAAAATACAGATAAGATAAAATAAGATACAGCAGGATAAGAAAAGAGATAAAATAATAAAAAGCACAAGTCAAACATTGCGTAGTTATAAAGTAAGGGCAGTAGAGTACACTGCAAAAAAGCCAACTTGTATTTTTGTAAAACAGTGATTTAATTTGGTAAAACTTGGAAATATAAATTATTGACATTTAGGGCAATAATGTAAGTTAGCACAACAAAGGAAGCCAGTTGTCTGCTCAAAAACAAGTTGGTGAGTTGTTGTTACTTATATCTTTAAGTTGGGGTTCACAACAAGGGACAATAGTTCTGATAACTCTTATTTCTTTGTTGTGAAATTCGGTCATTAGCGAAAGCTAGCCACTAACTGATGCTAGCGGCTAACTGATGCTAGCGGCACTGCTTGTTACAGCTACAAGAGTAGCCATTAGCGTATCAATGCTAACTCAAAATTGTGGTCACAACATTAGCTGACATTTCATAGCGGTGTTACAATCGTGCCAGAGCAAACTCAAAAACAAAACTTAAAATATTTAGTTTAATTGTCCAACTTTCCAACAAAAATTTTATCGAAGTTTGTTGCCTTGAAATTTTGAGTTCACCCAACTTTTCTTTTTTTGCAGTGTAGAGCAGATAAGTGTTAAAGTTAAGAGTACGCTGCAGTAAACTATAGTGTTTTTAGTCCTGATTTAAAGGAGCTGACCTCATATCTACAGGTAGTTTGTTCCACAGGTGAGGAGCAGAATAACTGAAAGCTGCCTCACCCCGCTTGGTTCGCTGCTTAGATGACCTACTTCATAATATTGTGATTATTTCTCTGACAATAATCGTACCAAGACAATCTGTAACCGTGACATCCAGGTGTTCCTAAAGAGTTTTTTGTGATGAAACACAGAGTGAAGCAGCTAAAACCTGCAGGAAGTATCATGTAACATGTTGCTCAGCAGGTTGCCTCAGATGTTACAGAGCAAGGAGCTGATGTTCACATTTCATGATGTGAAACACATGAAATATCTCACAGACAGTTAAACATTCTGTACTGACTACATGTCTCAGCCTTTACTGATTTAATTAAGGTTAAACGTTCAGGTTCTTTTAATTGTGGCCTTTTCCTCAACAGAATAGGAGAATTAATCCAGAGAAAAAGATGATTAATACAGTGACGTCTGGAGTTTAATAATAATAACTGTTTGCATGAACGGTATCTCTTTATCACAGCTAAGGGGAAGAAATCAGATCTACCTTTAAACTAAAGACAATGAAATGAAGTTTAGCATCTTACTAAGTGCAAAGAGGAGTAAACAGCAGCTTAATATAGATTAACAGTAATATAGAATAAATATACAGTATAGAATAAACAGAGGAAGATATGAATATGCTAGATTCATACAGTATGAACAGTGTGTAATGAATACACTAATATATACACATGTTTATATATACATATTTTCATGTTTTATATGTACACTACAGGCCAAAAGTTTGGAAGCAACTAAAATGTTGTGTTCACAATGTCTTCCTTAAGAACCAGTATGGATTCTGTGTATTTCTGGATGTGTTTACTACATGATCAGACTTTGATTGAATTGAACCATTTTCCTCCATTGACCTTTAGGTAAACACTGATGTTAGCAGATCATTGGTGAATAAATGTCACCAAAAGAAAATAAGTTTTAGGGTTGAAGAGATTTGGAAGAGTCACAATTTCAGTTCAAAAGTAAAAATAAAAATATATATATATATCAGAGTTTGCATTATTCACTTTATCTCTTTGTCTTTTGAGAGTTTGGAGACAAAAATCCCAATAATTCTCAACTATGTTCATATCTCTGACAAAAGAAACAAGAGTTCAGATTTATACATTAAGGAAAGAAGGAAACACAAAGTCTAAGCAATAAAAACCCAAAGACCTGATAATTAGAGTCAAAATGTGTTCTAATAAGTGACGCTTTATATAATAATCAGGTTTATTTTGTTGCAATGATGATCTTTTTTTTGTACAAATTTGATCTTGCTTCCTAACTTTTGCCCTGTAGTGTAGCTGATGATCTTAATCTACATTGTGAATAACCCTTAATAGGTCACTCATTGAAATACTTGCAAATTCCAAATTTCTACCCTAATATTGGAGGATATTACATGCAGCCAGAATGTGTAAAAAAACAAAAACAAAAAACATACGGACATACGGGAGGGGGGTAATATTTTGAGAAATAAAATTCATGAGATTTAAAGTGGTGAATCTGGAAGAAAAAAAGATGCTTTTTTTCACTTTTTTCTCATAAATCTTTGACTTTTTTCATGCAGATTTGCCACTTTAAATCTCTTAAATCTGCAACTTTTTTTCTTGTAGATTTGACACTTTAATCTAGTAAATTTTACATTTTACATTTTATTTTATTTATTTTTATCCCATTTTTCATTTATTTTATCTCATTGCATCTTACTGATCTATTGTTTACTACATCTCTTTGTATTGTGTTATGTATTTATTGTTTGTGCAGCACTTTGGAAACCTTGTGTTTGCTAAAATTGTGCTATATAAATAAAGGGGATTGGATTGTATTGGATTGGATTAAATTTGCAACTTTTAAAATTTTTTACTCATACTTAATATGCCCTAATACGCCGTCACAGTCAAGTTCTCCTGGTACAAGTCACTGAAGAATAACTCTGTTTGTACGACTGTTTCTTGCAGATTTTTTTTCTAAATTTTTCATTTTTACATTGGAGGTCAAGGCCAATAAAGTTAATATTATCATATTATTATCATACTGATTGGTCAGATGTCATGGTGCCTGATTTTGCTGATTATCTGGAATAAATCCATGTGGTTCTACGAAAAAACAGAGAGACATGGAGACCCAGTTTATATCCACTGAAGTTACCAGATATAGTTCTTCGCCTGATATAAAGGGTTAACACAGTAGGTTAATATATCGGTTGCTAAAAGTCACAATAAGAGATGATGAAACCTACAGAAACACAGGAGCAAAATATTTCTTTTGCATTAGACCAGGGGTGTCAAACTCTGGCCCGCGGGCCAAATTTGGCCTATTTGTACTATAAAAGCTGACCCGCCGGTATTATACGGCGCATTTACCGCTAATACTAGATTTATTATTGTTATTTTATTTTTAAATGTATTAACCTGTTGAAAATCTTTATTTTGATAGTTAAATCAGAAGGATGCAAATAGAAAAGAGGCATACGATTTTTATTTAATTTTTATTTAATAAATTAATGACATTGATGTGTTTTTTATTTGAAATTTGATTTTGCATGTCTGCACTATTTAGTTATATATTGTATGTTTATAAGCGTTGCTGGTTCCATATTTAATGTTAAAGCAAAACATGTTTGGTATATATTAAAAGGTTTATTTGTTCAATGTTGGCCCGCGATTTTATTCAAGTTTTACATTTTGGCCCATTGTGTATTTGAGTTTGAGACAGAAGCTGCAGAGTTCAGAGTGCAGAAGAAGAAATGTCACCTGTGTGTCTCCCACACACACACACACACACACAGTACATACATAATCATTAGTTCTCTCTGTAATCAGGGAAGCTCTGCCTCGTTCTCTCCTTCTGTAATTACATCCCACGTAGCATCAAGCTGCAGATTGAATCCTCATCGCAGCGCTAAACGAGTTTCAAGAGGAGAGATTGAGAGAAAAAGAAAGAGAGAGAGAGAGAGAGAGAGAGATCTCATCGTCTTTAATGAATTCTGTCTGTCTCTCGTCCCTGTCACTCTGTGTGTGTGTGTGTGTGTGTGTGTGTGACAGAATGGGGTTCTTATATGATCAAACAAACACACACACAGCGACAGGAACACACACGCCCAGACGTTTGATCGCGTGTCGCTCTGCTTGTGTGTTTTTATTTCCTTTGACAGAAATCCAGTGTGAATGGATGCGAGCAGCGTTTTAATTAGCAGCGTTTTTTTATTGTTGGAGGTATTTGTGACTCATGAAATATGCTGACTAACGAGATGTTAATTAGCTCTTCACAGGCTCTGGTGCTGCCAGCAGCAGAGAATAGTCTCATTCATAATCAATAAGGCTGTGGCCTCTGCTCCATGTCCATGTATTGATCTGCTCTGCTGCTAAATTAACATGTGTGTCTCTTTGTTTTGTTTATTCCTCCTAAGGCTCCTCGCTGCTCCTCACTGCTCCTCTGCTTATTCCTCCTCTTCTGTGTGTTATGACTACCAGGAGTGTGTGTGTGTGTGTGTGGGCGTGTTTCATTTGCATTTACAGGCAAACTTCTGAAGTAGTGGTCGACCGATACACGTTTTTTAGGGCCGATATCAATTATTTTGAGTCAGTTTTAACCAACCTGGTCTCACAGGAATCCCTGAAATAGCCACGGATTCGCTTAACTCAAAATCCGTGGAATAGCCACGGAATCACTCAAATTTCCGTGAAACTGACACGGATTTCGCTACAATGCAAGTTAATGCCAGTCATATCCCGTGGCTATTCCAACATACAAAGTGATTATGTACATTCACTGAGTGAATATTTAGAAAATAAAACATATATTTCTCGCTAGAAATGTGATCAAAATCCATTTTTATGCAGAAACTAAGTCAAAATATTGATTTTTCACTAAAAATGAGAGAACTGTCCGCCATGTTTTTTGTTCTGACCGCTGGAACCTTGAAAGTCACGTGACTTGGAACAAACCAATAGGAACAAATATCCACGGAATAGCCACGGGATATGACTGTCATTAACTTGCATTGTAGCCAAATCCGTGTCAGTTTCACGGAAATTTGAGTGATTCCGTGGCTATTCCACGGATTTTGAGTTAAGCGAATCCGTGGCTATTTCACGGATTCCTGTGAGACCAGGTTCGTTTTAACAGTTTTATCCCCGCACTGCAAAAAACATGAAGCTTACCAAGTATATTTTTTTTGAGTGATTGATTGATTGATTTAAGTTTATTTCGAATATGAAAACAAAATAATAAAAAAAAGAGTCAGACAAAACATTTAACATGACATGTAGAATAAATATTCTAAAAGGAGTGAGAAGAAGTAAAACTTTTAAACTCCCACCCCCTCTCCTTAAATATGACAAGTTAAAATCCTTGTCTAAACATGTCTTGTATTAAAAAACATAAATAAAATGTACCTATACACCGTAATTATGCACATGCCCACATATGCATACATACACAAACACACGCACACATACATACTACTATTTCCTTCTCCTATCTAGCAATAGTATCTTAATTATCTTGTTTTGAGTATAATTTACCTACTGACCATAGCTTTATGTGCTTAATTTAAGAACATGTGTCTTTTTGTAACTAAAATGAGTGAATAACCTCTTCACAGGGATTTCAGTCTTTTTAAAGACTTGTTTTTAGGATTGACATTGTGAGCTTTTTCATGCTTTTCAATCTATTCAACTGTTGAATATGGTGAGTTTTTACCCAAAATATTGGCTCCAATTGAGATATTTAGTTGCATGTAGTTTGAATGTTATTTTAAAAGTATTTTCTACCACTAGTTCTTTCTTCTTTTTGAGAGGTGGTTTTTTGCATTGTTGCATTTGGTTTAATTAGTGACTTAAAATTGGCCATAGGAGTGAATGAGCGTCTGTCCTTTCTTCAGTAATTCTCCACTAAGTGGCCCAAAAAAGAAACAAAATTACAGAAAAAAGACAGAAATTGACCACAAAATGACAAAAAATCACCACAAAGACACAAATTGACAAAAAAAAAAGACACAAAATGACCAAAAAAAGACACAAAATGAACAAAAAAGACTGAAATTGACTACAAATTGACCAAAAAAAGACACAAAATGGCCCAAAAAAGAAACAAAATGACAGAAAAAAGAAGGAAATTGACCACAAAATGACCAAAAAAGACACAAAATGACTTAAAAAAACACAAGACTTGTTTTTAGGATTGACATTGTGAGCTTTTTCATGCTTTTCAATCTATTCAACTGTTGAATATGGTGAGTTTTTACCCAAAATATTGGCTCCAGTTGAGAGATTTAGTTGCATGGAGGTTGAATGTTATTTTAAAAGCATTTTCTCTAGCATCACTAGAGCATCACTAGTTCTTTCTTCTTTTTGAGAGGTGGCTTTTTGCATTGTTGCATTTGGTTTAATTAGTGACTCAAAATTGCCCATAGGAGTGAATGAGAGTCTGTCCTTTCTTCAGTAATTCTCCACAGCAGCGGTTCCCAAACTTTTTTAGCTGCGTCCTCCCGATCCCCCACACCTTCAAATAAAAACAAAATGCAATGCAAAAACGCAAATATCAACTGGCCAATACTAGGGTTGCCACGATACTAAAATTTTCAACTGGATACCGATACTCAGGAAAATATTCGATACGCGATACCATTTTCGATACCACAAGGATAAAAACAAAGACCCCAAAATTTAACAGAAATATTTTTATTAACAAGAATAATGCAACATGTAAAAATGAACAGAACCACAGGTTAAATATTTATAATAAAAACAGTTGTGCAAAAAGAAACTGCAACTATGAAAACAAGCTTCAGATACTCGATACTTTTGAAAATGAGTATTGTATCCGGATACAACGTTTTAGTATCAATACTTTTTGGAGTATCGATACTTTTGACAACCCTATAGCCAATATATCAGTCAACCTCTATTCTGACATGTATTTTATTGTGTTTATGTCCAAAAAAAGACATATTTCTGTGTGTGTTTCTGTGTATACGGGTCATCTGTGGGTTAACTGCAAGGAGCAGTGCAACCTTTTTTTTTTCCTCTTCTGTGTGTGTGTGTGTGTGTGTGTGTGTGTGTTTGTGTGTGTGTGTGTGTGAGGCGGGGGTCTCTCCCGTGGTGAGATTGCATTGACCGCTGTGTTATTGCTCTTTAATTATCAATTACAGCCGCCCCCCCAACCCGGCCGAGTGGGGGGGAGGAGGCGTACGCGGAGGTGATAATGAATACAGAGCTGCCATTAGGACAGTAACCGGGCTCTCCGTCTGGGGCTGGGAGGAGGAGGAGGAGGAGGAGGAGGAGGAGGAGGAGGAGGAGGAGGAGCTGGCTGGTGTGCTAATGAAACAGGCTGCAGCTGAAGACAAAAGAAAAGCCACCAGCTCTCCCTTTCTCCCTCCATCCCATCTTCATCTCCATCATCTTTTCTCTTTTAAATCTCTCTCATGTATTTTCTTGCTCACTTTGCATCCCACGCTTTCAAACAAGGACGCCGTCCAGAGCCAGAACCTCCTCTATAGACGTAATGTACACAACGTTCAAACACCCACCAGGGAGCAGAAACACAGTGTCTCTGTTTACTGTTTACCCAGTGGGTCATCTCTGAAGCTGTCAGCTGATCCATGTCAAAGTCTTCCTGTTGTTTCACAGCGTTTCATTACGCTGAATATCTCACATCTTTTTTCTTTTCTCAGTTCTTGTTGTTGTTGTTTTTAAATTGACCACAAAATGTTCAAAAAAAGACACAAAATGACCAAAAAAGACAGAAATTGACCAAAAAAAGACACTAAATGACCAAAAAAGACAGAAATTGACCACAAAATGTTCAAAAAAAGACACAAAATGACCAAAAAAGACAGAAATTGACCAAAAAAAAGACACAAAATGACAAAAAAAGACAGACATTGACCAAAAAAAGACACAAAATGACAAAAAAAGACACAAAATGACCAAAAAAGACAGAAATTGACCACAAAATGTTCAAAAAAAGACACAAAATGACCAAAAAAGACAGAAATTGACCAAAAAGACACAAAATGACCAAAAAAGACAGAAATTGACCAAAAAAAGACACAAAATGACCAAAAAAGACAGAAATTGACCACAAAATGTTCAAAAAAAGACACAAAATGACCAAAAAAGACAGAAATTGACAAAAAAAGACACAAAATGACCAAAAAAGACAGAAATTGACAAAAAAAGACACTAAATGACAAAAAAAAGACACAAAATGACCAAAAAAGACAGAAATTGACCACAAAATGTTCAAAAAAAGACACTAAATGACCAAAAAAGACAGAAATTGACCACAAAATGTTCAAAAAAAGACACAAAATGACAAAAAAAGACAGAAATTGACCACAAAATGTTAAAAAAAAGACACAAAATGACCAAAAAAGACAGAAATTGACCAAAAAAAGACACTAAATGACAAAAAAAGACACAAAATGACCAAAAAAGACAGAAATTGACCAAAAAAACCCACTAAATGACAAAAAAAAGACACAAAATGACCAAAAAAGACAGAATTGACCACAAAATGTTCAAAAAAAGACACAAAATGACCAAAAAGACAGAAATTGACCCAAAAAAAAGGACACTAAATGACCCAAAAGACACTAAATGGCCCAAATGACCCATCTTTTTTCTCTTCTCAGTTCTTGTTGTTGTTGTTGTTGTTGTTGTTGTTGTTGTTGTTGTTGTGCTGTTACTTCTGTGGCCGTGTTTCCATCCACTGCTGTGTGTTAATAGAATTGGTGCAAAGATGGAACAAAATATTTTAAAATCTACATTTATTTATTTATTTATTTGCACCATAAGAAAAGACAATTACAAAAAAACAGAAGTGAAACAAGAATAGTAAGTGCAGGAGAGGTTGAAAAAAACCCAACATGGGCTTGTAAGAAATATACAAAAATTCAAAAGTAAATCAACAACAATGAGAGAAAGCAACAACAAATAAAAACAAAAAAGAAAGCAATACAAGTGCCATTTTATAGCACGCATACAAAAACGTCAGAAATAAAAACATGGGGGTGTATAAAGGTAGATAATTGTATTTGAGTGTATGAGCAATAAGAGATAATGATCCAATGAAATCTACATTTAAAGTTTCTTAGTTGTAAAGAAAAATACTGTATGGCAATGATCATCAACTGGCAGCCCAGCTTATAATATTAATGAATCAAGAAAATTTGAGTAGTAAACTAGAGCTGCAGTAATTATAAGATTAATCGAACAATAACATGATTATTAAATTAATCGTCAATTATTTTGATAATCGAATAATTGTTTTTTTTGTTTTGACTTTTTCATGACTTTGCCTTTTTTTGTCGTTTTGACTATTTTCTCATTATCTCACACACACACCCACACACACACACACACACACACACACACACACCAACACCTGGTTTATTATCTTACATGACTTCCTTCTCTTTTCCATTTTGAAAACAGTTCAAATTGTAATCTAATAATTTATGGGTGGTCCAGAGGCAAACACACTTAAAATTTCTTTAGAAATTTTCTAGTTATCATTATATTTTTCCCATGTTTTTTAGGAGCTTGTTCTCACTGATATGGGCTTATAGAATGTGAAAATAATAAACAGGCTAATTAGGCCTTACTTACTTAATGTTGTGGTCCCCTCAGTGTTCCTTTGACAAATGTAGCTGCTGACTCCGGCTATTTAATTTTACAGTTAAATTATGAAAGACATTAATCTGCGTTTAATGGCTCGCCTGTTGTTGCTGTTGTGTTGATTTCTAGTCGCCTGTTAATGAAACTGTTGTGCAGTCATGTCTGCCAGGATACTGCAGCTTTTTATTGTCTTATTTATATCATAAAATGAGCAGAAAGAACAGAACAGTGATAAGATGTTACATTCCTTTATGGAAGATCCATCTTTGGTGATTTCAGCTCTGTTTGTTTGGAGATTTGTAGTGAAAATAGAAAGCTTCAGCTGTTAAAAATAAAAGTGATTGGATGATCTTACGTCATGGGTCTCATGGAAGGTCCCTTTAATCACTTTTTTTATGGTCATTTTGTGTCTTTTTTAAATAATTTAGTGTCTTTTTCAAATAATTGTATGTCTTTTTTAAATAACTTTGTGTCTTTTTTGGTCATTTTGTGTCTTGTTTTGGTCATTTTATGTCTTTTTTTAAACAATTTTGTGTCTTTTTTAAATATTTTTGTGTCTTTTTTGGTCATTTTGTGTCTTTTTTGTCATTTTGTGTCTTTTTTTGGTTATTTTGTGTCTTTTTTGGTCATTTTATGTCTTTTTTTTTAAATAATTTTGTGTCTTTTTTGGTCATTTTGTGTCTTTTTGGTCATTTTGTGTCTTTTTTTGTAATTTTGTGTCTTTTTTTGGTCATTTTGTGTCTTTTTTAAGATAATTTTCTGTCTTTTTTGTCATTTTGTATCTTTTTTTTGGTCATTTTGTGTCTTTTTTGGTCATTTTGTATCTTTTTAAAATAATTTTGCATCTTTTTTAGTAATTTTGTGTCTTTTTTGGTCATTTTGTGTCTTTTTGGTCATTTTGTGTCTTTTTTTGTAATTTTGTGTCTTTTTTTGGTTATTTTGTGTCTTTTTTTGGTCATTTTGTGTCTTTTTTAAGATAATTTTCTGTCTTTTTTGTCATTTTGTATCTTTTTTTTGGTCATTTTGTGTCTTTTTTGGTCATTTTGTATCTTTTTTAAATAATTTTGCATCTTTTTTAGTAATTTTGTGTCTTTTTGGGTCATTTTGTGTCTTTTTTAAAATAATTTTGTGTCTTTTTTGTCATTTTGTGTCTTGTTTGGGTAATTTGAGAACCCTGTCTTACATGAAATGAAGCCTTAACGCGCTGCCTGTCAGGACGTGCAGTCAGTAAATCAGTGTGGCTGCCTGTAAAGAGATGCCACATGACATTATGTCAGCAGCGCTCTCATGTAAATAGCCTGTTTATTTGGCTGACATGTGAATGCCATCAGAGCAGCAGTGTAAAGCACAACGGGGCAGATAGCGCGGGGCTTCCCTTTGTCCTCGCGCTGCCTGACAGATGAGAGGCTGCTCCTAAAATGCAGCCGGCAATCACATCCTATTTTTCCCTTTTAGCAGATGAGACACATTAAATGTCTCCTGGAGGGGAAATGTGAAAAATAAACAGAAATAAGCGTGGCCTCTGCACCCGCACAAGTAAATGACTGAATTATAAAAAGGCTGTAAGAGCCACAGGGCAGCGTGGAGGCACATTCTCATGTACAGGATGATTTTCATGTAATGATCAGACATGAAGAGGCTCTGCTAGATGTTTGTTTTCTCTATCGGTGCTGAGTGAAACGTGGTGGAGGGAACGTGACCAGGAGGCAGGAGAGCACAAATTGACCAAAAAAATGGCCCAAAAAAGACACAAAATGACTAAGAAAGACACAAAATTACCAAAAAAGGCAGAAATTGACCACAAAATGATTAAAAAAAGACACAAAATGACCGCAAAGACACAAAATGCCCCAAAAAAGACACAAAATGACCATAAAAGACAGAAATTGACCACAAAATGATCAAAAAGACACAAAATGACCAAAAAAAGACAGAAATTGACCACAAAATGATCAAAAAATCACCACAAAGACACAAATTGACCAAAAAAAATACACAAAATGACCAAAAAAGACACAAAATGATCAAAAAAAGACACAGAATGACCAAAAAAGACACAAAATGACCAAAAAAAGACACAAAATGGCCCAAAAAAGAAACAAAATGACCAAAAAAGACAGAAATTTACCACAAAATTATCAAAAAAAGACACAAAATGGCTAAAAAAAACACAAAAATCCCAAAAAAAGGACATTAAATGACCAAAAAGACTAAAACACATGAACACTTTAACACAGTGGAGACAGAGCTGACTTCCAAAATGATTTGACAACCCCCAGAAATCATCTCGCCACCCCAATTGTTGAGAATAACTGGTGTACAGTGTGTTGTTTCAATTATAAAAGGCTGTAAGAGCCACAGGGCAGCGTGGAGGCACATTCTCATGTACAGGATGATTTTCATGTAATGATCAGACATGAAGAGGCTCTGCTAGATGTTTGTTTCCTCTATCGGTGCTGAGTGAAACGTGGTGGAGGGAACGTGACCAGGAGGCGGACCAGCTTCCTGGTCACATGTCCCGTCCACCTGAGCGGGCGGCGTGCCGAGCCAAGAGAAAGCTGCTCCACCTGTTGTAGCTGTGCTGGGCTGATAAACCCTGACCTCCATACAGGAGCTTATCAGCCTCCACCACTGCCTGCAGACAGGAACCAGAGTCACATCTAGACTCATGCTTATTTATATCTGAGTCCTTGGGACGTGGATATGAAGTCATGTTTTATTTCAATAGCCTGTATTCACAGTTTGAGTCTCAAAAGGCTCCGCAGCTCCAACATTATGAAGCACTAAATGACAAAGACATTCCCCAACGTCAGACTGAGAATAAAACTGGGTTAAGGTGGTTTTACCCTTCAATATGTATTAACTGAATTAATTTCCCTATCTTTGTCAGTATGATATTCTCAATAATAGTTCCTCCTCCACTTGAAGCTTTTTCATTTTGCCACAACCTCAGGCTTCATTCTGTGGACAAAATAAAAAGGTTCCCGTCCGTGACTTTACAGCTATTCAAGCTTTTCTAACTGGACGTTTTTTTCCAGAAGGGATTAATGCACCTCCAGCTTTATAGAGGTCGGCTGGATTTTAGATTGGAGTCCACTCCAGGCTTTACAGGATCGAGAGCTTATTAAATTATATTACAATGTGGCCTTTGCATTTATATTGCAATTGTCACCTAAACCTTTACAATTTCTCCTGACTACATCTTTGAAAAGGACCTAAGCCCGTCGCCAAGTTATTTTCCCATTCAAAAGCCTTTTTTTTTAAACTGTAATACAGCTATAGATGATTTGAAATATAAAAAAATGTCATTGAATGGCTCCTATCGAAGGACTTTGTCAGGATTTTATTAGAGCATTTGGAGAAACGGCATCAAATATCCTTCTGCACACTTTTATAAAAATTCCTGAATGACAGACTGCAAGGTAGCACACGTTTATATATATTTAATATTCTAGTACTATTCTGTGATAACTGTACCCAAAAAAAAACATCCAATTAAAGAGAATGAAGTGTAGGATATAAGAAAGTGTTCAGCTGCATCTGCACTGCAAATTATTATTTAACAAAGACAAAAAAAAACTTTAGGTTTAGAAGTGTTCGATAATTTATCTTGTTTTATACGTTAATTTCTTATTTTAAGTGTTCAACATGCTCATTTCTAGATTTAAAGAAAAGATCTTAATTGAATAAATCTTGTCAAGGTAAATTATCTGTCCATGCAGCAAGATCATTTCCCTCAGATTTACTGTTTGATCTGGTTTTTAGACACCTTTTTTGCAGTTTAATCATCAACAAATATGTTTTATTCATATTTCTTTCATTTGTCTGCAGACTTATATAAGTTCTCTCATAAGGACAAGCTTATTCTCAACACATTAATGTAAATTTGAAAATTTCTAAAGAAATTTGGAGTGTGCTTGACTCTGGCCCGTGACTCTCACCCATACATTATTAGATTATATTTTTGAACTGTTTTCAAAATAGAAAAGAGGAAGAAGCTTCACTTTGAGCATCCTCAGTTCTTCCTGAACGTCTACATATGTTTTTTTGTGAATAAAAATGAAGAAATTGTTTTTTAGAGCGATCAGAAGAAACTGGTACCTTTGCTTTTCCTCCTGTAATGTAATCTTTTTACCATGGAGGTCTATGAGGTTGTGGGTGGTGTTGGTGGATCATCTGTGGTCCTACGCCCAAACTAGAACTCTGACAGCTTTACCACACCAATGTGAGGGAGAAGACACATTTTACTACGTTTATATCTATAAATTATTTTCGTAGAGTGGTATCTGAGGCCTCGAGCGCAGTTTACAAATTTATTTTTGGACAAATTTTACTCTCCAACACTAGCGATGATGTCATGCACTCTAGCCTCTCCATAGGGTAAAAATATGTATATCTGTGTGTGTGTGTGTGTGTGTGTGTGTGTGTGAGATAACGAGAAAATAGTCAAAATGAGAAAAAAAAGTCAAAGTCACGAAAAAAAAGTAAGAATGAGAAAAATAGCCAAAGTCACGGCAAAAAAGTAAAAACGAGGGGAAAAAAGTCAAAATCAGAAAAAAAAACAAAGTCACAAGGAAACAAGTCAAAATAACGATAAAATAGTCAAAATAATGAGAAAATAGTCAAAATAACGAGGAAAAAAAGTTTAAGTCACGAGAATGAAATGAGGAGGAAGTCAGTTTCCAAATTTATTTTGGACATTTTTTTCTCTCCCTCTGCACTCTAGTGATGATGTCATCCACTCTAGCCTCTCTATAGGGTAACAATAATCTGTCTGTATGTGTGTGAGATAATGAGAAAATAGTCAAAATGAGAAAAAAAAGTCAAAGTCACGAAAAAAAGTAAAAACGAAAAGAGCCAAAGTCACGGCAAGAAAGTAAAAACGAGGGGAAAAAAGTCAAAATCAGAAAAAAAAAGCAGAAGTCACAAGGAAACAAGGCAAAATAACGATAAAATAGTCAAAATAATGAGAAAATAGTCAAAATAACGAGGAAAAAAAGTTTAAGTCACGAGAATGAAATGAGGAGGAAGTCAGTTTACAAATTTATTTTGGACATTTTTTTTCTCTCCCTCTGCACTCTAGTGATGATGTCATCCACTCTAGCCTCTCCATAGGGTAACAATAATCTGTGTGTGTGTGTGTGTGTGTGAGATAACGAGAAAATAGTCAAAATGAGAGAAAAAAAGTCGAAGTTAAAAAAAAAGTAAAAACGAGAAAAAAGAGCCGAAGTCACGGCAAGAAAGTAAAAACGAGAAAAAAAGTCAAAATGAGAAAAAAAAGCCGAAGTCACAAGGAAAAAGAGAAACAAGAAAATAGTTGGAAAATAAACGATAAAATAGTCAAAACAACGAGAGAAAAAAAGTCACAAGACCGAAATGAAGAGGAAGTCAGTTTACACATTTTTTTTTTTTTCTCCCTCTGCACTCTCGCGATGATGTCATCCACTCTAGTCTCTCCATAGGGTTACATTGGGAGGATTTTTTTTTTTTGCGTATTTTTGAAGAATAATTTTAAAACTGTTTGCCGAAACCCTTAGAAAAGTCACAGCACACTTGTCATGGCCGAGTCGGCCCATTTGATACCTTTTTAGTGTATGTGAGACCAAAACTCTGAGAGGAGTAGTCGACCAAAAAAAACATGGAAGAAACCGAATAATAAATAGGATTAAGCCTGGTGAATAGTATATAGTGTGCTCTTTCAAGCTCACTCAATTAGTCAAAGTGGGAGTGGCGTATATTTCCTGCTGAGTCACTGGGAGGTGTCAGTTACACTTGAACACTGTGTCCATGTACAGAATTATCTCAGTCTCAGAGTCACAATGTCTCTCTCATCAAGTGACGTTAGTGTGGAGGAATGCTGTGGAACGTCTCAACGTTCTGGTTTGTGTTGGACAGGAAAAGCACAACTGCACTTGTTTTTCTCAGACCAGATTAAATACTCTTCCACATCATCTCGTCTCTGATTTCTCATTCTTACAAACAAATTGCGAATGATTCTGAACAACCAGGGGCACAGAACTCGATGGACGAAGCTGTCAACACATGATTTTAACTCAATGAGTTATTTTTCCACTCCATGCCTTAAAAACAACATGTTTCATTAAAGGAAAGAACTGTGGTGTAAAAAACACAACCTGGTCTCACAGAAATCTGTGAAATAGCCACGGATTTCGCTTAACTCAAAATCTGTGGAATAGCCACGGAATCACTCAAATTTCCGTGAAACTGACACGGATTTGGCTACAATGCAAGTTAATGAATTTTTAAGAGTTAATTTCTTATTTTAAGCGTTCAACATGCTTATTTCTAGATTTAATAATCTTAATTTAAGAAATGTTGTCAAGGTAAATTATCTGTCCATGCAGCAAGATCATTTCCCTCAGATTTACTGTTTGATCTGGTTTTTAAACACCTTTTTTGCAGTGTCGTTTTGTATTTTGTTCTTTTGTGCGTTGCAGTCTTCTCTCTTTTTTCTGTCACAATGACAGGATCTGTCAACAAGTTTGCCATAAAATGTGAATCCATCCTGTTGCAGTCCCTCTGCTACATACAGCCATGTGTAACTGTGGACTGGTGGAATTAATATAAGCTGTGTAGAAGATGTGCAGCCTGGTTTGGTTTAGTTTACACCAGGCTTTACTTAAAATGACAACATGACAAAACATTCTGACTGTCTCGTCTGTAAACAATACACAAGGACTTGTCAGTCTGATGGAACAGACTTGGCATAAATATTTATTCTTGGGAGATAAAGTTTTGATTTTGAGCAAGTTCCAGGTTGTTTTTAGATAATCCTTTGTGTTGCTGAAGAAACAAAATGACCAAAAAAAGACACAAAATGATTTAAAGAAGACACAAAATGACCCAAAAAAATACACAGAATTACCAAAAAAGACACAAAATTATTTTAAAAAGACACAAAATGACCAAAAAAGACACAAAATGACCCAAAAAATACACAGAATTACCAAAAAAAGACACAAAATTATTTAAAAAAGACACACAATGACCCAAAAAAGACACAAAATGACAGAAAAAAAGTAAATTACTTAAAAAAGAAACAAAATGACCCCAAAAAAGACACAAAATCGATTTTCTCCAAAATAATAATAATAATAATATTTTTTATTTATAGAGTACTTTTCAAAATGCATGTTACAAAGTGCTTTCCAAAGTTAAAAACAGACGTGAAACAACAGATAAAAATAATGTTAGAGAATGACGTAATTCTGTGCAATTAAAAGAAGGTAAAGTTCAGATTAAATCAGGATAAAAGTTTGTTTTAGGAAGAGATTTAAAAGAGATCACTGACTCAGCCGACCTGATTTCCTCCGCCAGGTTGTTCTGATGGCACAAACTTGGCATAAATATTTATTCTTGAGAGATAAAATTGTGATTTTGAGCAAGTTCCAGGTTGTTTTTAGATAATCTTTAGTGTTTTGCTGAAGTGAGAAATGAACCAAACTAACTTAGAAAAACTGGATGAATTATTTATTGTTTCGTGTCAAAGAACTCAAAGATAATTCTCAGATTTCAAAGGACAAAGAAGAAGAATTATTAAAAGAAAATGGGACGATGATGTAGCCCTTCATGCCATTTTTGGCTTCCTAATTTAGCTCACAAAAATAGAAAGTCTTGAGGCGATGAGAGTCCGCTGGGCTTTGAGTGGATGTTCTCTGAGAGCAGCAGCAGAGGATGCAGAGAGGTCAAAGGTCACGTGTTCTCGTCTGAAAGGAAACCTTTGAAGCCCCTTTAACCCTTTGATGCACAAAAAGTGACCCCACTAAGTTTTTATATTCTATATCTTTGCAATAAATTAATTTCATCATTCAGTTTTGCAGGTTTTCCCTCAAATATCTTGGTTTTTGATCATCATAAATCCTAATTTTTGGTTTTCATTTCTTACTTTTTGAATAAAAAACCTTTTTTTTATCACTACGCTTCTAATGCATAAGGTCATTTTTGACCCATGTTGTGCATTAGAAGGTGTTTATATGTTAATATTTTGTTAAATTGGTGTGTTTTTCCAATGGAAATGATTATTTGGTGGCTCTAATAAGTCTCAAATGTTAAAATATGTGATTTTAAAAAATGTAATCTGGTGGTTCTAACAACTCTTTTAAAGTTAAACCTTCAAAATAAGACAAACATAGTTACACATATACTCACATTGTTAATTCAGTGAATCACTTTTTGTATCAGTTAGCTTCTAATGCACAAGGTCATTTTAGACCCATGTGTGTAAACTTGATGTAATAATACAAAAACTATTTTTCTCCATAAAAATGGATATAATGATCTGTTGTAATAATACAAAAAAGATAATCAAACACACAGCAGCATGAAATAACATGAGAAATGAATGAAGGTAATTTTTGACCCATGTTGTGCATCAAAGGGCTAAACAAAGAGTAACAGATTTATTTAGAAAGGAAAATGCTGTTTTTTATAGATAAATTGTGAGAAAGTGTCAAGTCGCTGGTCATAAAAATAGACAAACGCAGGTGTGTGAGGTGTGTCTGAGTTCATCTCCTCCTCTGAGACCTCCAGACTCACTAAAACAAAACCATAAAAAAGACACAAAATGACAGAAAAAAACTCAATTACTTAAAAAAGCAAAAAAAGACCAAAAAATTTCACAGAATTAACAAAAAAGACACAAAATTATTTAAAAAATACACAAAATGACCCAATAAAGACACATTTTGTTTTTTTAAAAAGACACTTTTTTTAAAGACACAAAATGACCAAAAAAGACACAAAATTACAAAAAAAAGATACAAAATGGCCGAAAAATACAGAGAATTCGCAAAAAAGACACAAAATGACTAAATTAGACACAAAATGACCCAAAAAAGACACTTTTTTTTTAAATTACTAAAAAAAGACACAAAATGACCAAAAAAAGACACAAAATGACTAAAAAAAGATACAAAATGACCAAAAAATACACAGAATTACCAAAAAAAAACACAAAATTACATTAAAAAAGACACAGAATTGCCAAAAAAGACACAAAATGACCCAAAAAAGACACAAAATGACCAAAAAAAACCCCCAAAATGACAGAAAGGCCCAGACAGTCAGTCAGTCCAGAGGGAGGGGCCTATAGGACAGCTGTGCCAGCGACAGCCAGCTGTGCAGACAGAAGAAGACCCTCCCTCCTCGTCCTGTCTGTCTCTGTCTGCCTGTCTGTCTGTCTGTCTGTCTGTCTGTCTGCCTGTCTGTCTGTCTCTCTCTCCGTCCTGCTGATTGATTCACTCTTTACGTCTCTTTCTCCTGCAATCACCCCCCCCCCCCCCCCCTCCCCCAACCCCCCCCAACTCCCACATACATTGCTGCATCGTCTTTTTTCCTCTCTCCTCTCCTCTCCTGTCTCTCCTCCTCCTCCTCCTCCTCCCTCTCACTCAGGCAGACAAAAACACCCCCCCCCCCCCTCCTCCTCCTCCTCCGAGGGAGCACCAGGCTGGCTGCTGGAGCCAGAGAGCCTGAGGAGAGAGGAGGAGATCCTGTCCTGAGCCTCCTCTGAGCTCTGCAGCAGTAATAGACGGCCAGAGGAGGAAAAAACACGGCAGCCCAATTTAGTCCGTGTGTCTTGTTTCAGGAAATTGCGTTTTAAAGGGCAGCAGGTCTTTTCTGCACTCAAGTGAAGGGCGAGAAACCTTCACCTGCACTTGTTTGTTGGGGAATATCCTGTGTGTCTGCCTACATGTGTGTTATTACAATACATCCTCGCCTCTTTCTCTTTTTTCTCTTGTTGTTTTTTTTAGCAAGAATGTTCAGACATTTGAAGAGATAACATCTCCAGACGTTTCTAATACAGATACTCTCTGTACAGACGCTCCTCTATCGGCTCATCTCCCCCTCAAGTCATTCTCTAAAACACATTTCTGTCATTTTACAGTCTTTTTGTTTTTTAGGTTATTGCCTCGGCCCTGTTTTTTTTATTTTTTCTGTACAGTTGCTGTGGTGTTTTTGTGTCTGAGGCCCGTAGGCACGGAGAGAGAAAGAAAGAGAGGAAATAGATGAGGAAAAACAGATTAACATGCAGCTAATTGTAACGGAAACGCTGCTCCGTCTCTCCATTGTTTGGCCTCGCTGCCGTTTGGATGCAGCATAAAGACATAATTCCCCTAATGTGAGGTATTTGTAACGCTGCTTTGTTGGCAGCCGCTCGGCTGGCAGATCGCTGCTCTGAGGACTCTCTGCCAGCACAACGCTATCCATCATCTGCAGCCCTGCCAGGCAGGCCTCAGCACCCAGAGAGGCCCGGTCCCCTGGAGCACTGCAGGACCAGTGCGTGTGTGTGTGTGTTCTTGTACTTCCTACATAGTGAGGACCGGAACATGATTTTTAGGACATTTTTGCAAAGTGAGGACATTTCGGCCGGTCCTCACTTCTTTAACTCTATGGAGTTTTGGGCTATTTTGTTGGTTTATGACTCTTTTTTTCATTCTGCCTGTATATGTATCTTAAATAATGATCATCATGCTGGTATCATCTTTTTCAGCACAACCTCACTTCATTATTATTTTGTCATTTTGACTTACTGGATCAACATTTTGAAACATACAAAAAACACACAAAAACACATAAAAACCACACAAAAACACCAAAAAATTACAAAAAAAACACATAAAAACACGCAGAACACAAACACAAAAACACACGCACACACACACTGGTCCTCTGGAGAACCACAGGACCACTGTGTGTGTGCATGTGTGTGTTTGTTTGTTGTTGTACTTCCTATATAGTGAGGACCGGAACACGTTTTTTACCAACAGAGTGAGGACATTTTTGTGAAGTGAGGACATTTCGGCCGGTCCTCACTTCTTTAACTCTATGGATTTTTGGGCTATTTTGTTGGTTTTTGACTCTTTTTTTCATTTTGCCTGTATATGCAACTTAAATAATGATCATCATGCTGGTATCATCTTTTTCATCACAACCTCACTTCATTATTATTTTGTCATTTTGACTTACTGGATCAACATTTTGAAACACAAAAAACACAAAAAACACATAAAAACCACACAAAAACACCAAAAAATTACAAAAAAAACACATAAAAACACGCAGAACACAAACACAAAAACACACGCACACACACACTGGTCCTCTGGAGAACCACAGGACCACTGTGTGTGTGCGTGTGTGTGTTTGTTTGTTCTTGTACTTCTTACATAGTGAGGACCGGAACATGATTTTTAGGACATTTTTGCAAAGTGAGGACATTTCGGCCGGTCCTCACTTCTTTAACTCTTTGGAGTTTTGGGCTATTTTGTTGGTTTTTGACTCTTTTTTTCATTCTGCCTGTATATGCAACTTAAATAATGATCACCATGCCATGCTGGTATCATCTTCTTTATCACAACTTCACCTCATTATTATTTTGTCATTTTGACTTACTGGATCAACATTTTGAAACACAAAAAACACATAAAAACCACACAAAAACACCAAAAAATTACAAAAAAAACCACATAAAAACACGCAGAACACAAACACAAAAACACACACACACTGGTCCTCTGGAGAACCACAGGACCACTGTGTGTGTGCGTGTGTGTGTTTGTTTGTTGTTGTACTTCCTACATAGTGAGGTCCGGAACACGTTTTTTACCAACAGAGTGAGGACATTTTTGTGAAGTGAGGACATTTCGGCCGGTCCTCACTTCTTTAAGTCTATGGAGTTTGGGGCTATTTTGTTGGTTTTTGACTCTTTTTTTGTATATGCAACTTAAATAATAATCACCATGTCATGCTGGTATCATATTTTTCAGCACAACCTCACCTCAGTATTATTTTGTCATTTTGAACATTTTGAAACATACAAAAAACACACAAAAACACATAAAAACCACACCAAAACGCCCAAAAATTACAAAAAAAACACATTAAAACACACAGAACACAAACATAAAAACACAAAAAAAAAAATACAAAAATGCAAAACACACACACAAAAATAAACCACATGAACCGAAAAAAACCCAGATAAAAACACACAAAAAAATACAAAAAATAAACAAATCACACAAAAAAACAGCAAACACAAAAGATTGCATTTAAAATGCTGAATGCACACTGCAAAATTAGAAAAATCTCTGCAAAAAAAGTAAAATCATGTTACTACACGAGGTGTTTTTTTTAACCTTTGCTGAAAAAGAGTTGATGCATTAAATGTGACATGGAAACTTTAGAGTTCAGCTGCCAGCAGGAAACATGCTGCTGAACGTTTCTACGTCATGAAGAAGTCGAGCTTTTGTGGACTCCAGAGGGTTTAAAGTCTGTCTATCTATCTATCTATCCATCCTATAAATATCATCATAACTTGTGCAGAGTGATAATTGATGAGCTTCATCAATAAGTCAGTCTGACCTTTCTACTGTTTCCACTGATTGGTGTGGATGTCCTCTTTCACAATCAATGCACTAATTAGCATCATTATATTAATTTGTTTACTTTATAGTTTAAGATTCAGTTTCCAAAACTGAAAAGTAAACATTTAGTTCATTTTAGGGCTGGGCGATATAAAAGATATAGAAAATATATCGATATAGAAAATGTATTGATATATTTTCTAATGTGATATGGAATTAGACCATATCACATATATCAATATAGTACAAAAAAAATGTCTGTCTTTCAATATAAATGCTGCCCTTACTAGGGTTTGTCATATTTAGTTCTTTTGTAATCTTTGTTATTCTTTTCTCAGCACAATCAGAACAACTCAGACACGTCTTTGTGGAGACTAACACAAACAAAACTAAAAAATGACCCAAGAAAGATACAAACTGACCCAAAAAATGCACAAAATCATCAGAAAAAAGACACAAAATCATCAGAAAAAGTCACAAAATGTTATTTTTTTCTCATATAAATATATTTATTTCAGAAAAAGATTGGCCTATTTTATTTCATAGGCTATTTTTATTTAAGATATTTTTTATTTAAATGTGCACTTTATTGAACTTTGATTTTAAAAAAAGGTTCTTGTGTGTGTGTGTGTGTGTGTGTGTGTGTGTGTGTGTGTGTGTCTCATTCAGTGTAAACACTCTTTTTGTCCTCCCACTAACCACTAAGTTGTGTGTGTTTTTACAGAGCAGTAGGTGCTCATTACTGGTTCCAGATCACATTTATATGCTTTTGTTTCGTTTCTTTAAAAGATTTTAGTCGCCTGGAAGTAAAGTTTTTACAGCTTTTCTCATCCAGTCAACCACCAAAAATTAAAGCGTGTTCTGAACCTTCATTATCATCTTGTCTGCATCAAAAGCTAAACCAGTTAATTCCATAGTGAAGAAAACTCTAATCTAATGTGTCACTTGTATTGTAGTTGTACAACACTACAAAGGAGCTTGTTGTGTTTTATCACACTGTGAATAAAACTCAGACCTTTAATTTAAAATCCCCCCCGAGACATTTTATTTTTATAGTCTGTAATAATACATTTAACATGGTTTTCCCACATTAACAGTAAAGAAAAAACTCTTCCTCCGTCAATTAAAAGTTGTGGTTCCGGCCTCCACTGCTGCTCTCATGCTAGGTTGACCCGTCAAAGAGCAGTGCGAGCCCGTAGTGTCAACATCTGGTCTGTTTTCTCCTAAACATGGCTGAGAATCCAGACTGAGATGAAGAGTCTGACTATCAGACGGCTTTTGATCAGCTTTCAGATAAGTCACGTACTTAGGTAAGGTAAGACAAGACAGGTTTATCTGTAGCAGCTTTAACAACAGGACAATTCAAAATGCTTTACACGGAACATTAAAAGCATTTAAAAGAGACAAATATAAAATGACATTCAAATATATAAAAATTTGAGACTAAAAACAAGCAGATTAAAAAAAAAGGTTACACACATGGGTCAAAAATGACCTTTTGCATTAGAAGTGTAGTGATAAAAAAAAGGTTTTTTATTCAAAAAGTAAGAAATGAAAACAAAAAATTAGGATGTATGATGATCAGAAACAAGTTAATTGAAGAAAACCTGCAATACTGAATGATGAAATTAATTTATAGCAAAGATATAGAATATAAAAACTTAGTGGGGTCACTTTAGACCATGTTGTGCATCAAAGGGTTAAACACTTAAATAAACAGTTTCAATAAAACGATTTGCATCTCACTTTGCCATAAAAAATATCGGGATATATGTTGATATTCAGCCTAAATATACTTTTGGTGCATATCGCCCAGCCCTACTCTCTAGTGCCAAACTTTCCCAGATAAAGTCAGTATCGTCAGAGCTTTTAGAGGACATAAACACGTTTTTTTAACTCCCTCCGTCCTGTGAATGGCTCATTTTAACACTCAGCTCACTGAGCTTTGTTCACATGTTTTTTGGCAGCGTGAGTCCGCCGCTCGGTCCGCAGAGTTCAGGAAGAGACGGAGTTAACCCTGAAACACTTTAGTCATTCCAAGGCTGCTGTTGGCTCTTTGTCTCTCGTTAGATCGGCTTTCCAAAAAAAAAAAAACCCTCCGAGAAATAAACAAGAAGAAGAAGAAGCAGAGAGAGAGAGATCCAGGGAGAGGACTCTCTAGAATAATAACCACATCACCATGAATGTGTCGATGACAAGCGCCCGCCCCAGTATACGTTGTTGCTTTTATTTACCGTGTCAACAGCAGCTTTCCTGCTCTGTACCGAGCATGATAGTGTTCTGAAAGTTAAAAAAAAGATTCAAAATCACATTTTATGTTGGAGTAAAGGACTAAAAAAAGACACAAAATGACCAAAGAAAGACACAAAATGACTAAAAAAAGACACACAATGACCAAATAAAGATACAAAAAGACACAAAATGACCAAATAGTGATACAAAAAGACAAAATGACCAAAAAAGACACACAATGACCAAATAAAGATACAAAAAGACACAAAATGACTAAAAAAAGACACAAAATGACCAAAAAAAGTTACAAAAATGACAAATAAAGACACAAAATGATCAAAAAAAGACACAAAATGACAAAAAAAAGACACAAAATGACTAAAAAAGACACAAAATAACTAAATAAAGATACAAAAAGACACAAAATGACAAAAAAAAGATACAAAATGACTAAAAAAAGACACAAAATAACTAAAAAAATACTTAAGTAAGTATTCAAAAATGGCCAAAACGGGCTCAGAGCCCAGAGGGTTAACCCTGAAACACTTTAGTCATTCCAAGGCTGCTGTTGGCTCTTTGTCTCTCGTTAGATCGGCTTTCCAAAAAAAAAAAAAAAACCCTCCGAGAAATAAACAAGAAGAAGAAGCAGCAGAAAGAGAGAGATCCAGCCAGAGGACTCTCTAGAATAATAACCACATCACCATGAATGTGTCGATGACAAGCGCCCGCCCCAGTATACGTTGTTGCTTTTATTTACCGTGTCAACAGCAGCTCTCCTGCCCCCCCCCCCCCCCCCCCCCCCCCCCTCCTGCCCACTGCTGTCTGCACCATAAATGCCAGCAGTCAGGAATTCATCTAATTCACAGCGCCAGCCGCAGTATTTCCCATCCCCCTGTCACAAGCTGCACCAGCCTCGTAGTGCACCTCCTTGTTTACTCTGCTGCTTTATTCTTCCTCCTCGATGTACACATGGAGCCCAGACCGCAGCCCAGACAAACACAAATGTGTGGAGGAACACAGTGTACAAAACAGAAGAAAACACGGAGCCGAGCCTCCTTTAGGAGCATGTTTGTCTCACAGATTCTCTCACAAGCATTTCAAATTAGCCTCTTTAACCCTGTGGAGAGTCCAAAAGCTCCAAATAATCCAGACTTGTTGACTCCATCCAGACTAGAAAACAAAGCAGCGTGGAGCCCTACTACTAAAATTTACATTTTATGTTGGACTAAAGGACTAAAAAAGACTCCAAATGACCAAAAAAGACACAAAATGACCAAAAAAGGACACAAAATGACCAAAAAAGAAACAAAAAGACACAAAATGACTAGAAATGACTCCGAGTCTCCAAAAGCTCCAAATAATCCAGACTTGTTGCCTCCATCCAGACTAGAAAACAAAGCAGCTTGGAGCCCTACTGTAAATTTTACATTTTATGTTGGACTAAAGGACTAAAAAAGACTCAAAATGACCAAAAAAGACACAAATTGACTAAAAAAAGACACAAAATGACCAAAAAAGGACACAAAATGACCCAATAAAGACACAATGACTTAAAAAAAGACACAAAATGACTTAAAAAAAGACACAAAATGCCTTAAAAAAAGACACTAAATGACCAAAAAGGACACAAAATGACAAAAAAGACACAAAATGACTTGAAAAAAAGACACAAAATGACCAAAAAAGAAACAGAAAGACACGAAATGACTAGAAATGACTCCAAGTCTCCAAAAGCTCCAAATAATCCAGACTTGTTGCCTCCATCAGACTAGAAAACAAAGCAGCGTGGAGCCCTACTGTACATTTACCTCTAAAGTTCTGGCTGTAAACTCCATGAGGCCAGTTTCAGTTTGATGATGATATACCAAGTAAAACTGGAGACAAGCTCAAATAGATTTAGTATCAAATGATAGAACTGGATGGAACCCTCTTATATCGTAGATTTGACTCCTTTGGTCACATTTGACACATTTATAATTCTTTATTGAGCATGATAGTGTTTTGGAAGTAAAAAAAGATTCAAAATCACATTTTATGTTGGACTAAAGGAATAAAAAAAAGACACAAAATGACGCAAAATAAATAAAAAAGACACAACAAAAGACACAAAATGACCAAAAAAGACACACAATGACCAAATAAAGATACAAAAAGACACAAAATTACTAAAAGAAGACACACAATAACCAAATAAAGATACAAAAAGACACAAAATGACAAAAAAAAGATACAAAAAGACACAAAATGACCAAAAAAGACACACAATGACCAAATAAAGATACAAAAAGATACAAAAAGACACACAAAGACACGAAATGACAAATAAAGACCAAAAAAAGACACAAAATGACCAAAAAAAAGTGACAAAGTGACAAATAAAGACACAAAATGATTAAAAAAAGACACAAAATGACTAAAAAAGATACAAAATTACTAAAAAAGACACAAAATAACTAAAAAAAAGACACTAATTGAGAATAAATGTGGGAGTGTCACAATGCAACATGGGACTTTTCCAGAACTCTGAAATCAGAGGATCTATTATTTAGTAGGAAGAGTTGACACTTCTGGTGAATTTCCAGAAAAACTTCAGGTTTTAGGGGCTGATTTTAAAATCACCAATCAGAGGTTTTACAGGCTTTTTTTCTGGGTGTTTTAGGTCCTAAATGGGTTAATTAAAATAAAATGAAATAGATGGTATATTATTGTAAGATTATAGTTACTTTGCCATTAACAAACAATTCAGTTATAATAATCAGTATATTAATTGTTTAAGTTGCACTCATTTTAACATTTTTAACACCATATTAAGTATGTAAATGATTTAGAAAAGATTCATATACCTTTAAAAGATTAAATATGTAGTAAATGGATAATAATTGGTTTATAAACCATCTATAAACATAACTTAGTTGGTTATTGTAAAGTGTTACCAAACGATTTAATAGAAACGTGTAAAATATGTACATTTTGTGTATTTTTTTGTGTATTTTAAATAATTTTGTGTCTTTTTTGGGTCATTTTGTTTCTTTTTTTAGTAATTTAGTTTTTTCTGTCATTTTGTGTCTTTTTTTGGGTCATTTTATGTATTTTTAAAAAAAAATTGTGTCTTTTTTTTGGTAATTCTGTGTCTTTTTTTGGTCATTTTGTTTCTTTTTGAAGTAATTTATTTTGTCATTTTGTGTCTCTTTTGGGTCATTTTGTGTCTTTTTTAAATAATTTTCTGTCTTTTTTTGGTAATTCTTAGCTGGTTATTGTAAAGTGTCACCACATTTTTTTTTGTAAATGGAAGTTGGAGCGAGCAGTAACTAAAAAATGAAATGCTCTTGGAACCCGAAGGAGAAGATATTTGATTTTATTGGAGTAAAAGAAGACAAAAAGGATCAGCTTGTGCAGCCGGAGACGTCTCGTCTCACCATTCAATTCTGCTTCTTCCCCAAAGGAAATTAACCCACAGATTCCTCCTGACAGACAGCTGTTCCTCCCACAGTGGCTCTTCTTCATAACCTGCACCTCCCCACCACACACACACACACACACACACACACACACACACACACACACTCTCACTATTCCGAGTTCCTCCCTCCCAGGAGAATAAATCTGCAATCAACTGGGCCTATAAATAGCTGTGGCACACTTCACTGCTGCTGAGGCCCCCTGCCCTTCCCAAAGAGCTTCTAACACACACACACACACACACACACACACACACATTCTTGCACTTCTATCTTTGTGAGGACCCTCATTGGAACAGTGAATTCCCTACCAAGGTTATAATAGTTTTGGATTTTTCATTAGTTTTAGTTTTAATTTCCTTGTGAATTTTTGTTTTCAAATTCAGTTAGTTTTAGTTAGTTTTTAGCGTGAGTTTGCTGGTTTTAGGTTAGTATTTATTTTTTTGAAATGCTTTAGTTTTAGTTTAGATCACAGTAAATTTTGCATTTATTTCCTTTGCCTTATCCATCTTCATTATGTATGAAAAAAATTTGAAGGACATTTTCACTATAATGACTAAAAAAAGACACAAAATGACTAAAAAAAGACACAAAATGACCAAAAAAAGATACAAAATGACAAATAAAGACACAACATGACCAAAAAAAGACACAAAATGTCTAAAAAAAGACACAAAATGACTAAAAAAAGACACAAAATGACCAGAAAAGACACAAAATGACAAAAAAAAGATACAAAATGACTAAAAACGACACAAAATGACCAAAAAAAGACACAAAATGACTAAAAAAAGACAGAAATTGTCCAAAAAAGACACAACATGACTAAAAAAAGACAGAAAATGACTAAAAAAGACAGAAAATGACTAAAAAAAGACACAAAATGACTAAAAAAAGACACAAAATGACCAAAAAAGGACACAAAGTGACAAAAAAAGACACAAAATTACTAAAAAAAAGACACAAAAAGACACTAAATGAGAATACATGTTTCAGTTAATTATCATTATCATGTAACCTTTAACCCTTAAAACTAAATTTGAAATCTCAAAAAAGCCTTTAAAGAAGTGAGGACCGGCCGAAATGTCCTCACTTTGCAAAAATGTCCTCACTCTGTTGGTTAAAAACGTGTTCTGGTCCTCACTATGTTGGAAGTACAAGAACACACACACACACACCCACACACACACACACACTGTGAGGCTCTCCTCCTTTAATCCGGAGCAGGGCACCCACCCAGCCAGCCTTTCTTTGCTATTCTCCGTTTCCTCCCGCTGACGTTATGTGCTAATATTTCTGCGAGCAAACACATTAACGGGGGCTAATTAAAGTAATTTGTCCCTCACATATCTGCACATTAGTTCTAATAGCTCTCAGGCAATTAAAAGCCCGAACCAGCAGCCGTATTAGCCATTCCATCTGAATCACTGTGCTTAAACCCTCCGAGAGAGCCACTAACGCTACGCTAGGCTAACGCTAGTTATTGGTAGCCGGTGCTAATCACCTCATTAGTCAGCAGGCTTAATGAGATGTGTTATTTAAGTAGATACTGTATCAGGCAGGAGGGGGGGAGAGGATTTTATCATCATTAATCCTACACACACACACACACACACTAATGGTTTCACAGATCAAAAAAACCCTACAGAAATAGATTTTATAATGAACACTCTCCATAACTGTACTGACAGAATCCATGTTCATGTTAAAGCAACAAGAAGCTCCAAGAGACGAGGCGGGGAACAATAAAAGTCAGAGATAGAAAGCTACAATAAAACTGCTACGTCAAATATGCTTCAAGGGAAATGGTCCCCTTTCATTTTGATCATAAATATATATAGATTTTTTTTAACGTTTATTTTTATAAAGCACTGATAGTACAGGACATGTACATCAATGCAACATTCACAAAAGAATAATTTGTGTTTTTTTTTTCTCATATAATTTGTGATTTTTTTTCTCTGAAATTTGTGAGTTTTACTCATAAAATTGAGATTTTTTTCTCCTATATTTGTGAGTATTTTCTCTTAAATCTGTGATTTTTTTCTTGTAAATTTGTCAGTTTTTTCGCTTTAATTTGAGATTTTTTTTCTCAAAAAATTGAGATTTTTTTTCTCAAAAAATTAAGATTTTTTTTCTCAAAAAATTGAGATTTTTTTTCTCAAAAAATTGAGATTTTTTTCTCAAAAAATTGAGATTTTTTTCTCAAAAAATTGAGATTTTTTTTATCTTAAATTAATTTATTTTCTTGTTAATTGGTGAGTTTTTTTTCTCTTAAATTTGTTATTTTTTTGTCATATAATTTGGTTTTTTTCTCATAAAATTTGTGATTTTTTTTCTCATAAAATGTGTGATTTTTTTCTCATAAAATTTGTGAGTTTTTTTCTCTTAAATTTGTAACTTTTTTCTTGTAAATTTGAATTTTTTTCTCGTAAATTTGTGTTTTTTTCTCATAAAATTTGTCTTTTTCTCATAAATTTTAGATTTTTTTTATCATAACAATCTCCCTCAGATTTACTGTTTTTATCTGTTTTTTAGACACCTTTTTTACAGTGTGGTTGTCTGTCCTTTCTTCAGTCATTTTCCACAGCGTGCGTTGGTAAACTCAGCACACTTGATACTTCGGTATGTGTTTATTTTGAGGAACAGACTTTCTGTCGACTGAACATCTGAGTCAGATATTGATATGCTGACAACACACTGACAACTTCATCCAGCTATGACAGTCTGACCATATAAGGAGTTTAACTACACCTGACACGTATATATTTCATCTGACACGTTGACTATGTACAATGTTCAGTAACCTGTAAATGTCCAAAATAGCTGGCACCGTGCCATGACAAGTATATAAGTGACAGATGACTATGATTTTTCAGAAAAAATGTATGCTTATGCCTGCGTTAGTAGGCATGGAGGGTCTTAAGCTTCTCTACTATACTTGCATGCAAAATAAATAAATGAACTAGGGCTGGGCGATATGGACCTAAAAACAAATTCCGATATATTTAGGCTGAATATCAATATACGATATATATCCAGATATTTTTATCGCAAAGTGAGAGCAAATGTTCAGTCAAAGTCAAATAAGACATGTCACAAGTAGTTTTATTGAAACTGTTTATTTAAGTGAACATAAATACTGTATAACAACAAGAGAACCTTTTTTTTTTTTTTAATCAAAGCTCCATAAAGTGCACATTTAAATAAAAAATATTTTAAATAACAATAGCCTATGAAATAGAATAGGCCAGTCTTTTTCTGAAATAAATATTTTTATGTGATTAAAAAAAACCCTAGTAGGGCAGCATTTATATAGAAAGAAAGACATTTTTTTTACTGTACTATATCGATATATGGTCTAATTCCATATCACATTTAAAAATATATCAATATATCTTTTATATCGATATATCGCCCAGCCCTAAAATGAACTAAATGTTTATTTTTCAGTTTTGGGAACTGAATCTTAAACTGTGTTGTAAACAAATGAAAATAATGATGCTAATTAGTGCATTGATTGTGAAAGAGGACATACACACCAATCAGTGGAAACAGTAGAAAGGTCAGACTGACTTATTGATGAAGCTCATCAATTACCACAGAAGTTATGATGGTCGCTTTTTAATGGATCAGTCAAAACATAACGTGGCAGAGGTGATTGTTTCTGTCTGCAGGTGCTTTGTTGTTGGGACACTCAGTGTGTGTGTGTGTGTGTGTGTGTGTGTGTGTGTGCTGCTCCCAGACCTCCTGACCTTTCCATGTCCTGATAGCGTCCCTGGGGGGATGGGGGGATGGAGGAGGGAGGTCTTTGTTTTCCTCCTGGAGGTGTTAATGTCACCACAGCCTGAGAGGTTTGACAGCAAAACAAGCTGTTTCTGTGACCCCGGCTTCAAAACGCTTCATATTAATTCCACAAAACATAATTTTGTGTCTTTTATGGGTAATTCTGTGTCTTTTTTTAATAATTTTGTGTCTTTTTGGTAATTGTGTCTTTTTTTTTGGTAATTTAGTGTCTTTTTTAAGTAATTTAATTTTTTGGTCATTTTGTGTATTTTTGGTGATTTTTGTGTCTTTTTTGGGTAATACTGTGTCTTTTGGGTAATTTTGTGTCTTTTTTTAATAATCTTGTGTCTTTTTTAGTAATTCTGTGTATTTTTTGGGGTAATTTAGTATTTTTAGTCATTTTGTGTCTTTTTGGTAATTTTGTGTCTTTTTTTAGTAATTTTGTGTCTTTTTTTTTGGTCATGTTGATGCTGCCTCCAGTGGCCCCCAGGTAATTTGAGTTTGAGACCCCTGACCTGGAACATCTGACAACATTCACTCAAACTCAACACAATCATAACTCTGGGCCAGTTATAAACTATGATAACAATAACTAAACTATAATAACAATAGCTCTGCCTTTCACTGTAACTGTTTTTAATATTTTTCATGTGTTTTGTCTGTGCTGTTTGTTCTTCATTGTGTTCTCTCTGAACTCTCGACATCATTATAAACGAGTTGTTGCCCTCAATGATTCCTCCAGAAATAAATAAAGGATAAATAGAAGAAAAAAAATTAAATTTGAGGATTTTACTCAACGCCAGTTATTGTTCCATTCATGTGGAGATAGACACCTCCTCCAGGAGCATCATGTGCAGCTACATGAGGAAAGTGTGTTGATGGCAAATTTAATAGTGTGGGCCAAAGGGGAGTGTAAACTGAACGCCTCACAGACAATAAGGGCTGGTGGTAGCAGGCTGCACAGTGTGTTAATGGAGGAGCAGGAGGAGGAGGAGGAGGAGGAGGAGGAGGGGGGGTTTCTGGTGCTCCCGACCCACGAATCACATCACCTCCTCCCCTCCCTCGGCCCCCATCCTCCATCAGGCGCCCACCATTTGCTCATCCATCACCATCTCTCTCCTCTCCGTCTTCCATCACTCCACCCAGACAATTTACTCCTCACTCATTTTTCTCTCCTCTGCAGAGCGCCAAGCTTTTGTCCTCCATCCTAACCTCTCCTCCCCTCCTCTTATGTTTCTTTCTTTCTGTATAAATGCTGCCCTCACTAGGGTTTGTCATATTTACTTCTTTTGTAATTAGGGCCACAGGGCAATCACACCAAGCACTACTGTTATACTGTAGATTTCTTCTTCTTCCTCTTCCGGACGCAATTTCATCCCGCTACTAGTCCTACAACTTGAAGAGTTGCAGGACAAATTATATATCAAAACGTGCGGTTTAATCGGGATCCGTGTGCTATTACTTTTCTCTACAGAATACGAAAACTGCCCAAAATTTTGCATTGAAGTGAATGGGACGGCCGAAAAAAAATTAGCAAAAAAGGACAATAATTGGAGATTTTTAAACGTCTACTTCTCCGGCATAATTTCACCTAGAGACTCCATTTAAACTTTAAACAGTAGACACAAGTCTTGTGTATCGGTGTATTAATCCACGTTTCGATAGGTCATATAGTTTTTTATCAATCCCTGTTCAATGACCATGATCATTTTTGGAGAAATTCTGAGATTATAATGGGTGTGTATTGCGTGGAATGTTCGTGTCACAGTGTGTGACATCATCGCCAGAGTGTAGAGGGAGAGAAAAAACTGTCAAAAAATAAATTTTAAAACTGCGCTCCAGGCCGCAAATTCCACTCTACAGAAATAATTTATACATAGAAACGTAGGAAAATTAGTCTTCTCCCTCACAATCCTCTGGTAAAGCTGTCAGAGTTATAGTTTGGGCGTAGGACGCACAGATGATCCACCAACACGCACCAACAGCCTCATTGGCTCCCATATTAAAAACGCAGGAAGATTTTTGAAAAAGGGAGATGTAACAGTTTTTTTAGATCGCTTTAACAAAGCTATTTTTTCATTTTTCTTAAAAAAAAACATATGTAGACGTTCAGGAAGAACTCAGGACGCTCAAAGTGAAGTCGGATCAATGATAGGTATTATGGTTTTGGCACGCACACACACACACACACACACACACACACACACACACACAGTAACTTTATGTGATTTTAATTACACACCCACACACACACACACATTTTGAGGTTAAAGGGCATAGTTTGAAATCTCTGAAGAATCTCATCATAGTGTACACACACCGGCAGTAGCCCCTGTGGCCCTTTCAAAATTTCCCCAGAGGAAATTTTCTAGTTTATATTGTGAAACAGTTGAATGAGAAAATACTTTTAATTTGTCAATGAATTTAATTCACACAGCAGTTAACACAAATATAATTTACCATGTGGTTATTTCATGTCGACTATTTCTTTATTGAATAATTAGAAAACATGCTATAACATGCCAATACCGTGTGTGCGTGTGTGTGTGTGTGTGTGTGTGTGTATATAGTATCTGGGTTCTGTTGAAACCAATGACAACCAAAGAAACAAGAACTAGACCAGGCTTTACCATCTGTCTCCTCTAAACCTGATACTCCTGATCCACCTCCGTCTCTTTATTTCTCTACACACACACACACACACACACACACACCTACCTATCGCACACGCACACACACTTGAACCACTAATGCTGCCATTCGGCCATTTTCCAGGAGTTTCTGTGGAAGCCGTAGCATCCAGAATTAAAGAGCATTAGTGGTGACTGCAGGCTACAGCAGCCTGGCCTCAGACTATCATGTTTTACCATTCCTGCTACAAAGACACGTAAACATTATACCCACAACACACACACACACACACACACACACACTACCAACCCATCCACACACACTCACAGATCCTAACCCCCACCCAGTCCCCCGTGGTCCCCAGGCTCTCTTTGCCACTCATTAACCCTGTCACGTTTACGGTATGAATTAAATGATTCCAGTGATGCATCCCCACGCACCGAGGGGCCACAGCCAGGACCCCCCGCCCCCCCCCCCCACCAGGCTGCAGGGACGGCCCCAGGCGCCACTCTGCACCCTCATTATTACCAGCAGGGTGGTCGCTGGCTGCCACACTGTTGTTTTAGCATGTACACGTCTGTCTCTGAGTGTGTGTGTGTGTTTGTCTTCATATAGTTGTGAGGACCAATCCCTGGCAGAATACCAACATTGTGAGGACATTTGTAGTTGTGAGGACATTTTTTCCAGTCCTCACAAAGAAAATGCTAGGATAGCCTCTAAAGGCCTTAATTAATCATCTGTATGAATTTCAGGGAAGGTCCTAACAGAGATGGTAAACCCTGAAATGTGTGTGTTGGGCTAGGGGAAGTGGTGGTCCTCACAACTACACAAAGACATGTATGTATGTGTGTGTGTGTGTGTGTGTGTGTGTTTGATGTTGGAGGCAGCAGCATCAGAGCAGCTAAAGGTGACAGTGGGATCCATTTGTCTTCATTCAAAGACTCTTTGAAAAGATGCAAATGATGATTTTTTTTTTTGGAAGTGAAGCAAAACATTTTATGTCAATGAATACATTAGGGCTGGGTGATATATCCGTATGAAAGATATATGGATATGTTTTTAAATGTGATATGGAATTAGATGAGAGCTGCAACAATTATTCGATTAATTGAACAATAATCGATTATTAAATTAAGACAATAAGTCCAAATTCTCTGATTTCAGCTTTTTCAATGTGAATATTTCTGGATTCTTTGTTCCTTTATGACAATAAACTGAATATCTCTTTGGTTTGTGGACAAAACAAGAGATTTGAGGACGTCATCTTGTATTAACCAGACAACTAATCGATTAATCGTTTAAATCATCGACCGATAATGGATAATGAAAATAATCGTTAGTTGCAGCCCTAGAAAAATACCCCAAAAAAGATGTAAAATTACCCAAAAAAAGAGGTAAAATTACCCAAAAAAGATGTAAAATTACTAGAGCTGCAACAATTATTCGATTAATCGAACAATAATCAATTGTTAAATTAATCGTCAACTATTTTGATAATCTAATAATTGGCTTGAGCATTTCTTTTTAAAGACAATAAGTCCAAATTCTCTGATTTCAGCTTCTTCAATGTGAATATTTCTGGTTTCTTTGTTCCTTTATGAAAATAAACTGAATATCTCTTTGGTTTGAGGACGAAACAAGAGATTTGAGGACGTCATCTTGTGGTTTGGGAAACACTCATTGATATTTTTATACCAATTTTATATATTGACCAAACAACTAATCGATTAATCGTTTAAATAATCGACAGATTAATCGATTATGAAAATAATCATTAGTTGCAGCCCTAATGAATACATTAGGGCTGGGCGATACATCTATATGAAATATATATGGATATGTTTTTAAATGTGATATGAAATTAGACTAGAGATGCAACAATTAATCAAACAATAATCGATTATTAAATTACTCGTCAACTATTTTGAAAATCCATTAATTGGTTTGAGCAGTTTTTTTTTAAAAAGACAATAAGTCCAAATTCTCTGATTTCAGCTTCTTCAATGTGAATATTTCTGGTTTCTTTGTTCCTTTATGACATTAAACTGAATATCTCTTTGGTTTGAGGACAAAACAAGAGATTTGAGGACGTCAACTTGTGGTTTGGGAAACACTCATTGATATTTTAATACATTTTGTGTCTTTTTTTAGTCATTTTGTGTCTTTTTTTAATCATTGTGTGTCTTTTTTTAGTCATTTTGTGGCTTTTTTGGTCATTTTGTCTCTTTTTTTGTCTTTTTTTTAGTCATTTTGTGTCTTTTTGACGTCATCTTGTGGTTTGGGAAACACTGATTGATATTTTTATACATTTTATTCACCAAACAACTAATCGATTAATCGTTTAAATAATCGACAGATTAATCGATTATGAAAATAATCATTAGTTGCAGCCCTAATGAATACATTAGGGCTGTGATATATCTATATAAAAGATGCATGGATATATTTTTAAATGTGATATGAAATTAGACCATATCACATATATTGATATAGTTCAAATTCTTCTTCTTTCTTTCTATATAAATGCTGCCCTGACTAGGGTTTGTCATATTTAGTTCTTTTGTAATGTTCGTTATTCTTTTCTCATATAAATATGTTTATTTCAGAAAAAGATTGGCCTATTTTATTTCACGTTACCTTTTGACTGATCCATTAAAAAGCGACCATCATAACTTCTGTGATAATTGATGAGCTTCATCAATAAGTCAGTCTGACCTTTCTACTGTTTCCACTGATTGGTGTGGATGTCCTCTTTCACAATCAATGCACTAATTAGCATCATTATTTTCATTTGTTTACAACACAGTTTAAGATTCAGTTACTACAACTGAAAAATAAACATTTAGTTCATTTTAGGGCTGGGCGATATAGAAAATATAGAAAATATATCGATATATTTTCTCATGTGATATGGAATTACATATGTCGATATGGTTTAAATTATTTTTCTTTCTTTCTGTATAAATGCTGCCCTTACTAGGGTTTATCATATCACCTTATATGGGCACTAAGACTTCCTGTGTGTTGTTCCTGATTCTAGATGAGAGTTAGGTTCATTTTTCTTGAAGAATAATCACTTTTAATCATTATAGCCATCAAAAACATCCTTTTACAAGTTTTTCAACACATATCCAGATTTTTTTTCCTAACTCTGACATTACGTCTGTCTTCAGTCTGATTGATCTCTGTATCTCAGTCTGACGCACACTCATTTAGCTCAACACAAGTCAACAATAATCATTACTGCTTTTTACCTTATTAAAAACACACTCTATTGGATTAAATGCATACATTGTTTTATAATATTTTCTCACAACAGGCATGCTGCAGGAGTTCATAGAGGAGACCGTTTCAAACATTAAATAAAAAGGTTAATTTAAGCACCAAACAGAAGAATTAAACATTTAACAACCTGTGGTAATTTTAGTTTCTGAAGAAATTAAATGTAATATATTTGTCCTCTTGTCTCAGTGTGTGTTGTGTCCTTGTGGTATTTGCTCATAAGTCTCTAATTCTGTAATCCTCTGTGATGTTTACTGTCTGTAAAGGTTTTACTCTTATCTCTGAAGGCTTTTGTTTGCTTTCTTTTCCTTTTTGCTGTGTTTTACTGCACTATGTGGACTTTGATCTTGTTTATGTGGAGCCTCATTCCCACGTGGAAAAGAAAAAGAAAGAAATGTTTGGAATGAAATAAATATAAAACATTCATTATAAATAAATTATAAGATACTAAATAAAGACTATGAGATAAAAAGTGAAAAAAAAATGCTTTGGTTAGAATTCTGAGATCTGCTAAATATTGTGTTTAGGAAGTCAGAATGATAATGCTGAGTCATACTGGATGAGCACGATGAATCTGGGTGAGTGAGTGAGAGTTTCCAGCTGTGAATGTGTAAATGCCAGAGTTTCCACTCATCATGGAAAACCTGGAAAATGATTGACTAATTTTCCAGTCATGGAAAACATGACAAAACATATGGAAAACGAGAAAAAAGGTCAAATGTCCTGGAAATTATTAAGTAATCCTGGAAAATAATTTTCCTCCCCCTGCTTTGTGAGCATTGTTTTATTTCCACTGTTGTTAGCAAAAATGAATGTGATTTAACATTACAGCTGTCAATCAGACTTTATTCAAGAGTCAAGGGAGTCTTTATTGTCAGGCAGCTTAGGAACAGATTTAAGAATAAAGGCGACACGCCGGACAAAAGCTCCACATTTTTTCCACATACTCTCTATCACCATAAGTTTCAATTTTCGGTAGGAGCCACTTCATCAAGATTGAGAATCGGAAATGGCAGCCATATAAAATCTATGAGAACCAATATATCTTCCAAGCCACTCAGAAGGTCAATCTTG
>NC_081517.1:44366940-44389440 GCF_030273125.1 Centropristis striata | reverse complement strand
TTACCGTGTAGTGTGTGGAAGGTCCCTTTAATTACTTTTTTTGGTAATTTTGTGTCTTTTATTAATAATTTTGTGTCTTTTAATATTTTTGTGTCTTTTTTTGGTAATTTTGTGTCTTTTTTTAGTCATTTTGTGTTGGGTTTTTTTTGTCATTTTGTGTCTTTTGGGGTAATTTTGTGTCTTTTTTTGGGTCATTTTGTGTCTTTTTTTAAATAATTCTGTGTCTTTTCTTGGTAATCCTGTGTCTTTTTTGGTCATTCTGTGTCTTTTTAAAGTAATTTTGTGTCTTGTTTTGTTGTTGAAATTTTGTGGGGTTTTTTTTAGTAATTTTGTGTCTTTTTTTGGTCATTTTGTGTCTTTTTTTAAATAATTTTATGTCCTTTTTTTAGTAATTTTGTGTCTTTTTTTATAATTTTGTGTCTTTTTTTCAGTATTTTTTTTGTATTTTTTGGTCATTTTGTGTCTTTTTTGGGTCATTTTGTGTCTTTTTTTTTTATAATTTTGTGTCTTTTTTTAAAATAATTTTGTGTATTTTTTAGTACTTGTGTGTCTTTTTTTTAGTAATTTTGTGTATTTTTTTGGTCATTTTCATACTGCCTCCAGCGGCCCCCAGGTAATTTGAGTTTGAGACCCCTGCTTTAGACCAATGTCTTGAACTAAATAGATTTTTTTTTTTACTTAATCAAGTTTGACTTAAAAAAAACGTCCAGTACCTGGTTGCATCAAACCACTTAGTTGAAGGATGCCCTGCCCATTTTTTCTACACTACTGCAGAGTAGTTTCACTTTCCACGGTGGAAAATATTGAGGCTGAAGATTTGTGGAAAGTCTCCTCAGCTGCTGCTCAGCTGTGAGAGTTTACTTTAACTCTCAGCTGGTCCACTCCACTCACACACTTTACACCTTCAGTCTGCAGACACAACATGTTAGAAATACTTTAGACCGATGTCTGGACCTTAATAGATTAATCAAGTTTGACTTTACCCAGCTAGAAATGACAACAAACTGAAAATATGACTTTTTTTTGTCAAGTTGTGGTCAATTTGTGTCTTTTTTGGTCATTGTATGTCATTTTTGGGTCATTTGTATCTTTTGTGTTCAATTTGTGTTTGTTTTTTTGGCCATTTTGCGTCTTGTTTGGTCAATTTGTGGGGGTTTTTGGTCAATTTGGGGGTTTTTTTTTTGCCATTTTGCGTCTGTTTTGGCCATTTTGTGGTTAATTTGTAGCCTTTTTGATCATTGTTTCATTTTTTGGTCAATTTGTGTGGGGTTTTTTGGTCATTTTGTGTCTTTTTTTGGTCAATTTCTGTCTTTTTATTCTATTATGGAGTGATGTTGATAAATGAACATGGAGTCACTTCTTCTGTTCACGGTCAGATTGACCCCAACAGTATCTACAGGATCATCTCAATAAATTAGAATGTTATGAAAAGTCTATTTCCAGTAGTTCAAGTCAAGTATTGAGTCATATAGATGGACATACTTTTCAGAGGCCAACATTTACATATTAAAGGTACACTGCAAAAAGCTGTGTCTAAAAACCAGATAAAACAGTAAATCTGAGGGAAATGATCTTGCTGCATGGACAGATAATAACTATAAGAAGTGTTAAAAGTGTATAAGAACTACTCATGTTGGACGATATATTGTCCCAGAAATGACAATAAATAATGTCATGGTCATCTTCAGACCATTCATGCCAGTGATACAATGACATTTCCAGACATGTGAAAAAAAATACTGAAATATCTATATAAAAACTAAAAACTAGACTCTCAGACTCAATAGAAACTGCACTTAAACACGAAGCATTTGGCTCAGGGGTATAGAAAGTAAATGTTTCTTTGACAGGCAGTATGCTGCCAGTGGAGCTCATCAAAGGTTTCAGAGCTTTGTTCAACTCTTCTCATTCAGCAGAGACGCTGTGAGGGAAACACTCAAACCTTATAGTGGTAGAAGAGCCGTCCTTGAGGAAGTCGACTGGAACTCATACGATTTTGACGGCTAAATGATTAGTTGATGGAATCATTTCTCCACAATGGTCATGCAAAAGCATCACTGCTCATAGATTTCTTGGAAATTATCATTTAGCATGAAAAAAGCATTTAAAAATGACCAAAATGAAGGAAGAGGATGCAGCCCGAGGCAGTTTATTCTGCCATCGTTTTGGCTTAACATTCTTATTGAAACAGACACAAAACGGCTGATATCATACAAAATATGGACATGACCTCCTTCATTTTTGCTAAGCTTGATAAGTCCATATTGTAATTGTTGTGACAGGCCTGTAGACCAGCTATTCTCAACCTTGGGGTCGGGACCCCAATTGGGGTCGCGAGATGATTTCTGGGGGTCGCCAAATCATTTTGGAAGTCAGCTCTGTCTCCACTGTGTTAAAGTGTTACGTGTTCATGTGTCTTTTTGGTCATTTAATGTCTTTTTTTGGGGTCATTTTGTATCTTTTTTTGTCATTTTGTGTGTTATTTGGTCATTTTGTTTCCTTTTCTTGGTAATTTTGTGTCTTTTTTTAGTCATTTTGTGTCTCTTTTGGTCATTTTGTGTCTTTTTTTGATCATTTTGTGGTCAATTTGTGTCTTCTTTGGTCATTTTGTTTCCTTTTCTTGGTAATTTTGTGTCTTTTTTTTAGTCATTTTGTGTCTCTTTTGGTCATTTTGTGTCCTTTGTGATCATTTTGTGGTCAATTTGTGTCTTTTTTGGTCATTTTGTGTCTTTTTTGATCATTTTGTGGTCAATTTGTGTCTTTTTTGGTCATTTTGTTTCCTTTTCTTGGGAATTTTGTGTCTTTTTTTAGTCATTTTGTGTCTTTTTGGTAATTTTGTGTCTTTTCTGGTCATTTTGTGTCTCTTTTGCTTCATTTTGTGTCTTTTTTAATCATTTTGTGGTCAATTTGTGTCTTTTTTGGTAATTTTGTTTCCTTTTTTTGGTCATTTTATTTCTTTTTTGGGTGATCTGAACTGTGCGTGTGAGATTGTGTTCAGTGAGTGGGGGTCGCGGACAACATGCATGTTAAATTGGGGGTCGCGACTCAAAAAGGTTGAGAACTACTGCTGTAGACAATCAAACTCTGACTCAAAACATGAACCTTGGCATCTTCTCCTCTTCTTTAATCACCATAAATGAAGCCTTTGTGTTGTCTTCGACACGTTATTTCACTTTTAAGAAACAGTGCTGGGTCCCATCAAATTTCCTCAGGAAAACGGTTATGAACACTTAGAGATCAAAGGGTTTTCCATTACAACAACCTAAGGAAATCATTTCTTTCTAGTGAAACTAGATCTCCACCTCCAGTCACATGGTGGCTTCACTGACTGTTTTATCTGGGAAACTTTGGGTTGAAAATCTGTTTTTTAAAAAGTTATGGTTCTTTCGATCCTATTGAATATACAACAGTATAATTACCAGAGATCTTAAGATCGTCTATGCAGCTAGGCACTGGATGTGGAAATTTTTGTGTTACATTTCTCCCACTAAAGCCGTGGGTGTGTAGTTGTGTAATTCAGGGTTAGACGTGTATAAAGGTGTGTAGATGTATTTGGACAGTAAATTGTTCGTAAATATGAAGTAATTTATACTTACATGACTGATCTGAGCTGTCTCACTGCAGTAAATTATACTTTTACAGCACTTAGAGTGAGTGTGTGTGTGTGTGTGTGTGTGTGTGTGTGTGTGTGTGTGTGTGCTGTCTGCATGTGACTGTGCGTTGCCTGTTTACTTTATGCAGCCTTTGGCAGCTCACTCTCTCCTCCAAAGCTCTCCTCCCAACTTTAATTAACACACACACACACACACACACACACACACACACACACACAAACACACACACACACACACACACACACACACACACAGCACCCCAGAGAGTCCAGGGGAGCAAAGGGAACCAGGGAAGGAAAACAAAAATATTTCTCTGACTGAAAAGAGGAACCTGCTTCCAGTAAAAGGAGAAACGGTGTTAAAGGTTGTGAGTGTGTGTGTTTGTGTGTTTAAAGGTTGTGTGTCTGTGTGTGTGTGTGTGTGTGGGACCTGGAGGACGCGGTGACTCAGCGCTCCTCTGACTCATCACTAACATGATGAAGGGATGGAGGGAAGAGAGACAGACATCAGATTTAGAGAGTAAAGAGTCCAACAGGATTCTGTTCACACGTCGCTGTTGTTTCACAGACCCCCTGAGAGAGGACATGTGATGCTGCTCCGACCACAGTGTGGAGGCCATGTTTATGTGTTTGAGTGTGATTTCCCACTGCGCACACACACACTCTGTTTATTTGGAGGAGGAGGAGGACTGTCCTTCATCCAGATGTCTCACTGTCACACTTACACTGTGTTTACACAAAGTTCAAAGGTCGGCTGCTGTCACGTCAAAGAGACGTTCTGGTGCTCGACACGCTAAAGTTAGTGCTGTACCGATCTATATTTCACCATTATCACGATATTTCAGGGTATTTTTGCAATATCGATATTCTTGACAATATTACAAAATACTTAAAAATATATAGAGAATTATTTCTTTGTCTGTATAAATCATGTTAAAATCATACAACAAAATAAAAATCAATCATAAATCTAAATGTAGTGTAAATTGCAAATCTCAACAGTTGCCAAATACAAAATTGACTCTTGAGTATGACCAAATAATAAAAAAAATAACCATCTAGAGCGTCTGGGGGGAGAAAATATGTTAAATTTTACACCTCGCATAACATTTTTTAAAGTCGACATGCTTTCCACTAGAACATGGAGCAGCCTGACAGTGTTAAAAACAGCTGGTTAGGGAGGTCCAAGGTTTTTTTTTTTCATAAAAGCCGAAATTTGGTGCCTCTCACACATTCTAATGCCACTATTCCATCATGTTCACTGATATTAGATTGGATATTTTAATGAAATATTGTAAAGGAGAATAAAGGTTCTTGTATGTTTTATTTAAGGTGTCTTATTTTGACAGTCTTCTTGTAAATTCTGTGGTGGATTCTGTTAACACACTGTGCTCTTATTTTGAAAGCTGCATGTGTTTAGGGACAGGAAGTAATAGTAGCTTTTTGTGATTAACACAACTTTAATTGTTAGCTAATGTTAGCTCGCGGCTAACGGCTGGCATAATGTAGCAGTGTGTTCGGACCGTTTTGGACCACTGACGGCCCGGAACGGTTGATGGGATTTAGTTTGGCTTGCGGGCCGCCACGGTCTAGGTAATTAACCCATAAGAACCTATGGTGAAACCTGTGTAATGAACACTCTAAATGTTCTGTAGTCTCCCATATTTATTTCAACCTAGCTAGCTTGCTAATACAAATGAAACGTCTGCACACATAACGGCATTTAAAAAAAGATTGGGACTTCTTCTCCTCCTCCTCTTTTCTTCTCTTTTGTTACTGAGCACCGGAGAGCTTTGACGGCCGTTTCATCTTGCAAAATATCAAAACATAACGTGTCTGTCACTTGATGTGACCTGACCTCTGTGACAGCGATCTGACCGTCTAAAGGGGGGCAAGGCAATGACCACATGTCACATGACTCAGTACCACAAGTGACAAAATGTCATTGTTTATCTGTTTTGTTAATATTTATTATTTTAAAGACAGAACACGAAGCAAGGGCGACAATGGGCATCGAAAATTATTATTGTTTGGTTTTTTTTCTCCCTCGAGGGTGACTGGCGGCGCCCCTCCAGCAGACGGCGCTCTAGGCGACCGCCTATGTTGCCTATACCCTGCCTATGACAGATATATGTTTAGTATGTTTTTGTTAAGGTTGACTCCCTGTTGTTCCCATCTAAATTCCCCACCATGATCAATAAAATTTGATCAGAGACACCCTGCTGTGTCTGTGTGTCTCCAGAGTCCAACCACATCGTTCACCTTTATTCCTCCAGCCTCCAACATGCCGTCAGCAGATCTGTTCACCATCAGGCCGAGGCGTGGAGCAGCTTTCAGATAAAACTTTTATCGCAGCAGATCGACTCAGATAAGAAGCTGCACACGAGTTTTATATAACTGGAGTCCGACCAGCTCAGTCATGTGGCTCCAGCTCTGGATGATGTGTTGGTCCACAGAGACGAGTAAACAAAGCAGAGAGGACGCAGGGAGGACACATGTGAATCACACACACACATTCTTGCACTTCTATCTTTGTGAGGACCCTCATTGTAATAGTGAATTCCCTATCAAGGTTAAAATAGTTTTGAATTTTTCATTAGTTTTAGTTTTAATTTCGTTGGGGATTTTTGTTTTCAAATCCAGTTAGTTTTAATGAGTTTTTAGAGTGAGTTTGCTGGTTTTAGTTTAGTTTTTATTAGTTGTAGTTTTTTGTAATGGGGTATTTGTTGGGTGGGAGATTAAAAGAGGTCACAGTAAATTTTGCCTTTTTTTCCTTTGTCTGATCCATCTTCATTATGTATGAAAAAAAGTTGACAAAGACAAAAACGAAGGACATTTTCACTATAATTTTAGTTTAGTTTAGTTTACTTAGTTTTTGTAACCACACAATACAGTTTCAGTTTAAACAAAACAAAGTCTGAAATCTCAAAAAAGCCTTGAAAGAAGTGAGGACCGGCCGAAATGTCCTCACTTTGCAAAAATGTCCTCACTCTTTTGGTTAAAAACGTGTTCCAGTCCTCATTATGTAGGAAGAACAAGAACACACACACAAACACACATTCTTGTACTTCTGTCTTTGTGAGGACCCTCATTGGAACAGTGAATTCCCTTGCAAGGTTATAATAGTTTTGAATTTTTCATTAGTTGTAGTTTTTTGTAATGGGGTATTTGTTGGGTGGGAGATTAAAAGAGGTCACAGTAAATTTTGCCTTTATTTCCTTTGTCTGATCCATCTTCATTATGTATGAAAAAAAGTTGACAAAGACGAAAACGAAGGACATTTTCACTATAATTTTAGTTAGTTTGTAACCACACAATACAGTTTCAGTTAGTTAATTAATCATCTTTTAATAAACATAAACCTAATTGTAACCTTTAACCCTTAAAACAAAGTCTGAAATCTAAAAAAAAAAAGCCTTTAAAGAAGTGGGGACCGGCCGAAATGTCCTCACTTTGCAAAAATGTCCTCACTCTGTTGGTTAAAAACGTGTCCTGGTCCTCACTATGTAGGAAGTACAAGAACACACACACACACACTTACACACACACACACCTGTCCGATGTTTTCCCCAGCTGTGAGTACAGTGTGTCTCTCCCAGGAGATCTGACAGAGAGAACACCACACACACTCCCACCATGAACACACTCCTCTCTGTGGTTTAGAGATGTCACGTCTGGCTGAGTTTGAAGTGTATCTAAGGGGCTATGATTATTATTCTGCACTACACACACACACACACACACACACACAAACAGCAACCACACACTCTCCTCTGGAGAGGCTCAGTGAGCTGTGGGGACTCATCCAGCACCAAGGCTGCAGTGGATGACTCTGCTCAGTGCGGTTTAACGTTGCCTCAGGCTGGTTTGATCCAGACCTGAGCTCACTCTGCTCGCTCCACTGAGCTACTGCTACACACACACACACACACACTCACACACACACACACACACACACACACACACACACACACAAACAAGCTCTGTTCACGTCCAGCGCTCATGAGACAGGCTCGACTCTGTGTGACGGTTTGCTGTGTGACAAAAAACAGGTGTTGTTCTCTACTCCAACTGTAGAGCTGTTGTTTGTTGTTTTCCCGTTAACATGAAGTTTTTTGTTGGTTTTAGTCATCCAGCCAATAGTATGACTTCACGTTTCACATTTCATTTAAAAGGAGCGTTTGGATCTGTTTTAGTTTGGAGCAACCTGGTCTCACAGGAATCCGTGGAATAGCCACGGAATCACTCAAATCTCCGTGAAACTGACACGGATTTCGCTACAATGCAAGTTAAAGACAGTCATATCCCGTGGCTAACAAAATAATTTAACTTTTTGGGTGTGAAAACTATACGAGTCACATTAGCCTATTATTGAAAATCAATATTTAATAAACAAAGTCAAAAATAACAGAGAAGGCGGAGCTTGGGCTGGTTGGGTGACATCACAGTTAAAGGTTGTAATGGCTTTAGCCCTGTATGAACACTGTAAAAGAAAAAAAATGTTGTTTTTACGGTAAAAAAAACCAGCAGCTGTGGTTGCCAGAACTTTACCGCAATAAATACGGTGCAACTTTTTTTAATATTACGGTAAAAACATATTAGCACTGTTGATTTCATGTTTAAGATTGCCATTTTATTCCGTATTTTACTGTATAAATAAAAAGTTTTTCCATCAAAAGAAACGCTGTTCTTTCCTCATGCTGTGTGACAAAAAACAGGTGTTGTTCTCTACTCCAACTGCAGAACTGTTGTTTTCCCGTTTACATGAAGTTTTTTGTTGGTTTTAGTAATCCAGCCAATAGTGTGACTTCATGTTTCACATTTCATTTAAAAGGAGCGTTTGGATCTGTTTTAGTTTGAAGCAACCTGGTCTCACAGGAATCCGTGAAATAGCCACGGAATCACTCAAATCTCCGTGAAACTGACACGGATTTCGCTACAATGCAAGTTAATGACAGTCATATCCCGTGGCTAACAAGATAATTTAACTTTCTGGGTGTGAAAACTATACGAGTCACATTAGCCTATTATTAAAATAAAGGTATTTTATAAAGGCTACACCTTAAAAACATGTCTAGAAGGAGTCTTTAATGATTGTATTGTGTCGGGGGGGGGTTTGGATTTTTCTGGGTCAGTATTAGTAGTGTGTGAATAGGCAAACAAACAAACAACAACAACCACAACAATCATTATTCTTTGCCTTATTACATTTACAATATTGAAAGTTGAAGATTTTCACTTCCCCACAAGTCTATTAGTATCAGTTTCATAACAGGAAGCAGCTCAAAGTTCAGCTTTTTTATTTGTTCCTTCCTTTATTTTATTCTTTATTTGTTCCTTATTTGGTGAAGATTTAGCCTCCAGTGGTGAGACACAACAGCAAATGTGTGTGTGCGTTTGTGTGTGTGCATGTGCGTGTGTGTGTGTGTGTGTTTGTGTGTACTTAGTGACATTGGATCAGTTGTGGGAAACAGTGACAGACTTTTTCTGTTCAGCTTTGTTAACAGAACAAACATTGTGACTTTCTGTCTGGCTGAGTGTGACGTGTGTGTGTGTGTGTGTGTGTGTGTGTGTGTGTGTGTGTGTGCGTGTGTGTGTGTGCGTGTGTGTGTGTGTGTGTCGTTACTGAAGTGCTATTGGCAGAAATGACACATCACCTGCTGATGGTGACATACTTTATATGAGGAATATATTTTTTTATTACTGTTTCCTGCTGCTGGCAGGTTTCTCGGCAGTGGCACAAATTCAACAACAACAATAAAACAATACGTAACAAACAATATGTGCAACATGTCAGCAGCTGGATGTGAATCTGCGTAGGTCGTCTTGTATTTATACTTGGCAAAGAGTGAAGCTGGCAACCGTCCAACAGCAGAAAACTTCAAGTTCAGTGGGAGACGTTGACCGTTGGCCGTTTATAGTAAATGCTTGTTCAGTTAGATTTGACTCCAGCAGCAACAATCTGCTGAAAATCAATATTTAATAAACAAAGTCAAAAATAACAGAGAAGGCGGAGCTTGGGCTGGTTGGGTGAAATCACAGTTAAAGGTTATAATGGCTTTAGCCCTGTATGAACACTGTAAAAGAAAAAAAATGTTGTTTTTAGGGTAAAAAAAACAGCAGCTGTGGTTGACAGAACTTTACCGCAATAAATACGGTGCAATTTTTTTTAATATTACGGTAAAACGATATTAGCACTGTTGATTTCATGTTTAAGATTGCCATTTTATTCCGTATTTTACTGTATGAATAAAAGGTTTTTCCATCAAAAGAAACGCTGTTCTGCCATATAATTGACAAGAAAATACTTTATAAATTCTGCATGAATTAAATATTTTACCATTAAATATTACAGTATATTTCTGTTGGAAATATGGTTTTTAGTACATTTAACAGTGAGAGTGACATTTTTTACCAAAAATAAATGTAGTGTAATAAGTCCTGTTTTTTTTGTGTCATTGTGACATCACAGTATTGCTCCATTCATTTTACATGAAAACGATATATTTTTAAAGCAAAACTGTGTGTTTCCTACAGTTTACGACTGTAAAACTTAAAGTTTTGTGCTATTCTTTGATTTACAATTTTAAAAAAGTGTCTACAACTGTGATATACAATTCAGAATTTTACGACCTATTTCTGATGTAATTTGACAATGTTTTATTGTAATTTCTACAAACATTTTTTTACCCTCGGGGATAAATAAAGGAGTTTTATTATTTTTATTAACGAAGAAACAAAGAAAAGAACAGTGGATTACTTATTAGGAGCCACAATATGAAAACAAAACACTAAAACACAATTCTAGACAACAAAAACTCAGGAACATATTTACAAATTAGACAATGTACACACAAATAACATACAAAGAATAATATAAAGGATAACCACAACACCAAAAATTATACGATACACCAGTACAAAGCCACACGGCGAAAACAGACAGACGACCAAAAAATAAATAAATAAATAAAGGAGTTTTGATTTGATTTGACTGATCTGAGAGGTCTGTATGTGACTAATTGGAGGTAATCTGCTCATCGTCAGCACCTTTTGCCAGTCTTGCCATTAAATTCCCCTTCCTGTTCCGTGTTTAATGATAAACACTCTTAGCACACATTCTGATTATATAATTATATACAATTAAGTGTTTGCCTGATAGTGTTCAGGCCCTGGGTGTGGAGGATCCTGGTGATGTGCCGGAACTGGACTGTAAAATAGGTGTTTAGTCTAAAAACCAGATCAAACAGTAAATCTGAGGGAAATGATCTTGCTGCATGGACAGATAATTTACCTTGACAAGATTTATTAAATTAAGATTATTAAATCTAGAAATAAGCATGTTGAACACTTAAATTAAGAAATTAACTCTTAAAACAAGATGAATTATCGAACACTTCTAAATCTAAAGTTTTTTTTATCTTGGTAAGAACCAAATAATCGTCAGGTCACTCTGCTCGGGTCAGTTCATCGCTGCTGGCAGCTTTAATTTGATCTCTTTTGTACATTTTTTGTCTTTTTTATTCATTTTGTGACCAAAAGAAGATGTTAAAAGACACAAAATGACCAAAAAAAGACACAATATGTCCAAAAAAAGACACAAAATGACCAAAAACAGACACAAAATGTCCAAAAAAAGACACAAAAAGACAAATAAACACCAAAAAAAGACACAAAACTTTTTTTTTTATCTTTATCTTTTATCTTTTATCTTTTTTTTTTATATCTTTTATCTTATCGCAGCTTTAATTTATCTGGTTTTAAGACACACCTTTTTTGCAGTGTGACCGAGCAAGAGGCTGCTGGACAAGAGTCAATGTTTTGTTGTGTGGAGCAGAAAAAAATGGAACAAGGCAACATCAACCGCTGGGTAATTCACAGCGGAGCAAAAAATGTTTATGTGGATTTTCCATATTCCTGCACCCTGTTTTTTTTACATCACACTGCTGAGGAACAGCTCTAACATTCCCTCCTCTCACTGAGCTGCTGAGCTGGCCGTCGGCCATCTTTACTGGGTCCAAATCACTAATTTCACCTTTTTGAAAAGAAAAAAAAACAGCAGGGACAGTTCCTAAAATATGCAGAAACACTGCAAACAGCTGCTAAGGACATAAAGAATCCTTGTGTGTGTGTGTGTGTGTGTGTGTGTGTGTGTGTGTGTTTGTGTGTGTGTGTGTGTGTGTGTGTGTAGGGGTTAGCCTGCTAGGATCGAGCAGCAGTGACACCCTGATGTATTGCCAGGCCTTGAGCATGACCGTAAAGAGAGACGTGTGTGTGTGTGTGTGTGTGTGTGTGTGTGTGTGTGTTCTTGTACTTCCTACATAGTGAGGACCGGAACATGTTTTTAACCAACAGAGTGAGGGCAAAGTGCAAAGTGAGGACATTTCAGTCGGTCCTCACTTCTTTAAAGGCTTTTTTGAGATTTCAGACTTTGTGTTAAGGGTTAAAGATTACAATTAGGTTTCTGTTATGGTTAGTATGTATTAGGGTTAGGGAACAAGGTTATTATAGTTAATGACAACGAAACGAAATAACGAAAACTAGAATTGAAAAAACATTTTTGTTAACTGAAATAAAAATAAAAATGAGAGTTTTAAAAAGATATATAGTTAACTGAAAATGTATTGTGTGGTTACAAAACTAACTAAAATTATACGTTTTCGTCTTTGTCAACTTTTTTCATACATAATGAAGATGGATCAGACAAAGGAAATAAAGGCAAAATTTACTGTGACCTCTTTTAATCTCCCACCCAACAAATACCCCATTACAAAAAACTACAACTAATAAAAACTAAACTAAAGCTAAAGCATTTAAAAAAAAAAAAAAAATACTAAACTAAAACTAGCAAACTCACTCTAAAAACTAAAACTAATGAAAAATTCAAAACTATTATAACCTTGCAAGGGAATTCACTGTTACAATGAGGGTCCTCACAAAGATAGAAGTACAAGAATGTGTGTGTGTCTGTGTGTGCGTGCATGTGTGTGCATGCGTGCGCGTGTGTGTGTGTTTGGAAGGTAGAAAAGCAGAAAATAATAAAGGAAAGTGAAGGAGATGGGAACAACAGAGAGAAGTGGAATGTGTTTGTATTGGCAGTTAAACATGCAGCACTAAATCTTATCTGTAACCGCTAACACCTCAGTGTGTGCGTGTGTGTGTATGCAAGTGTGTGTGTATATGCACGTGTGTGTGTGTGTGTGTGTGTGTGTGTGTGCAGACGTGGAGGTTATCAGCTATCCAGAGTTTTACTGCCTGTGTTAAAGCTCTTCCACCAGAAAAATGTTTTGATCCGCTGCCACACATGGTTAAGCATTCACCATCTGACTCTGCTTGGTTTCACACAGCGGCCTGAGGGAGGAGAGGGAGAGAGAGGGAGAGAGAGGGAGAGGGAGGGAGAGAGAGAGAGGGAGAGAGGAGGCGCAGCAGAAAGTCCAAGTAGTGGAATAGGAGGTGTTGTAGTGTTGAGGCATGGCCTCAGCTCCTTCTCTCTCTACCTGCCCAGAGCTCCTGCAGCAAACACTCCACCTCCTTTATTCCCTTACAGGCTTTTACAACCAGTGTGGACATTTGCTTTCCTTCCACTTCCTCACACTGTAAAAAAAAAAAAGATAAATAATAGCTACTCAATGAAATTGAGGCAACAGATTGCACGCAATATTATTAATTAAATCTAACTACGTTACAAGTTGAGTTAATAACAACTTTACAGGAAGTGCCTGTCAATTAACCCATTGAAGCCTGGAAAGCGGATACGTCGTTTTGTAGTATTTGTATAAGCTCTCAAATACGTTTTGAATTTCATTTCTATCTGCTACAGAGGCTGAAAAATCTATTATTTAGAAGGAAGCATTGACACTTCTGTTGAATTTCCAGAAAAACTTCAGGTTTTAGGGGGTTATTTTAATATCGCCCAGAGGTTTTACAGGCGTTTTAGGTGTCAATGGGTTAAAAACGGACTAATTCTATTGTGTTGGATTTATTCAAAATTCTCTTGATTTATAAATGGGGTGCACTTCTCTAGCGCTTTTATCCAAAGTGCATCACACTACACACTACGCTCATTCACCCATACATTCATACTGGTGGCAGAGGCTACCCTAAACGGTGCCACCTGCCACCATTGGGAATTCATTCACACACCGAAGAACGCAGCATCAGGAGCAATTTGGGGCAATTTGGGGTTCAGTATGTTGCTCAAGGATACTTCAACATGTAGGCTGCCATGGTCGGGGATCGAACCAACAACCCTCTGATCACTGGATGAACGATCTACCAACTGAGCCTCAAACGCCCCGATTTAGAATTACATACACATAAAGATTATATTTAATGTGATCAAAATAAGTAGATTCTATCTCAAACATTTTATATTAAAGTTACTTAAACAACTGCCTCAAAATCAAGGACGCATTTATATTTAATACATTTTATCAAATATATTAAGTAAAATGAAATGACTACAGAGTAATTTATTACAGTGATAGAAAAATAAATGAGTACATACAAAAAAAACATACAGAGATATAGCATTGTCCATGGGTTGAAATGAGGCAGAGAGAGAAATTAAATATGGTGAGAGGTTAATAGTCAGAGGTGAGCATTTTATTTATCCTGTAGTGTCTTTAATTTAGCTATGTTACTAATCATACAGCCCCAAACAGAAACTAATATTTCAGGTGTTCCCCTCAGATTATATTTAATGTTCTCCAGGTCTAAATACAGCATGAGGTCCTTGAGCCAGAGGGAAGCTTTGGAGGCAAATGGCGACTTCCAATCCAACAAAATTCTTCTACGTGCCAATAAAGATGCTGTAGCATAAGACGATACTATGTATTATACTATTAAACTTCTTCCTGATTGTTTGAGGGTCTGATACGCCAAAGATGGACAATTCTGCACAAGTTCCAGGCTTTTAGAACCAGTGTGTATTAGGGTTGTCACCATACTAAAATGTTCAACTCGATACCGATACCCAGGAAAATATTCAATACTCGATACCATTTTCGATACCACAAGGATAAAAACAAAGACCCCAAAATTTACGGAAATATTTTTATTAACAAGAATAATGCAACATGTAAAAATGAACAGAACCACAGGTTAAATATTTATAATAAAAAACAATTGTGCAAAAAGAGTTACGTTGTGTGTGGACGGTCCCTTTAATTACTTTTTTTGGTAATTTTGTGTCTTTTTTAAATAATTTTGTGCCTTTTTTATAATCTTGTGTCTTTTTAAAATCATTTTGTGTCTTTTTAAAATCATTTTGTGTCTTTTTTTTAATAATTTTGTGTCTTTTTTTTAATAATTTTGTGTCTTTTTTGGTAATTATGTGTCTTTCTTTGGTCATTTTGTGTCTTTTCTTTAGTAATTTTGTGTAAAATTTTGTGTAAAATGTTCAACTCGATACGATACTCATATTCGATACCATTTTCGATACCACCAGGATAAAAACAAAGACCCTTAAAATGTAACAGAAATATGTTTATTAACAAGAAAAATGCAACATGTAAAAATGAACAGAACCACAGGTTAAATATTTATAATAAAAAAACAGTTGTGCAAAAAGAAACTGCAACTATGATAACAAGCTTCAGATACTTTTGAAAATGAGTATCGTATCCAGATACAACGTTTTCCACTTCCACTTCCTCACTGTCTCTGTCTTTTTATTTCTTTTCTTTTCTGCCTCTCCCTCCCTCTTTCTCTCTCTCAGTGCATCCACACTCCTGCAGCAATGGGAAATCCTTCAAAATCCATAATTCACGCTTCACTGCTCTCCTCTCTCTCTCCCTTCTCTGTTTTCTCCCTCTGCAGGCCTCTGTGTGTGTGTGTGTGTGTGTGTGTGTGTGTGTGTGTGTGTGTGTGTGTGTGAGACCTGAATGCAGATGCAAAAACCCCTTGTGGAAAAATACTAACAAACATATGTTAAACACACACACACACACATAATCTCAGGCTCATTTTTTCCAAACACACACATCTTATTTACATGCACACGTCTTGTGCAAATAGTTTCTCATTTTAATGATTCTGTATGCAAAGCAGAGAGAAATATTTTAATGATAGTGTATGCAAATGAGGGGAAGATTTCCACTGACACATGCTGCACATGAGAACTAGAAGTATATATCAAAGAGAAGCTGAATTAAAATGCATGTAAAGCTCCTCCTGCCTGTCCAGAGCTCCAGGCTCCACTCTGAGCTCCTTCAAAGTAAAAGCTTTGCCACAATGTGTTTTTCTGTAAATCAGAGTTGAGGGCTAATTTGCTCTCTAAATTATTTTTATTATATGTCAAATGGTGTAACCACAAAATAATAAAAATAAAAAAAATATTAAATTAAATAGTTCATCCACCTACAGTGTATTTAAGTGGACTTATACATGTAATAATCATCATAACATGACATCAATTATACACAAACATATTTTTATTTAGTATTTTGTCAATATTGAGCAGAACTTATTCTAAAACAAACATTTTTTTCTAAAGTTTTGACAAATTATGTAAAATTTGTTATATACCACAGTGTTGCAATGTAAACGTGGATTTTTCTCATTTTAGTTTACATTTATTTTCCTGTATATTATCAGATTTTTATGGGGCAAAAAGTACCTGGTTACACCAACTGACACTGTGTTAGATCACGTCATTGACTCATGTATGAAAAGTGAAAACTGCAAAAAAAATGAAGTTTACCAAGTATTTTCTTCTTCTATCCAGCAATAGTATCTTAATTATCTTATTTTGAGTATAATTTACCTACTGACCATAGCTTCATGTGCTTATTTTGAGAAAATGTGTATTTTTTTTGTCTTGTATGGTAGTAAAACCTATAAAAAATAAGATAAATAGTCATTTTGTAGCAAAATGAGTGACTAACTCTTCACAGGGATTTCAGTCTTTTTAAAGACTTGTTTTTAGGATTGACATTGTGAGCTTTTTCATGCTTTTCAAGCTATTTAACTGTTGAATATGGTGAGTTTTTACCTAAAATATTGGTTCCACTTGAGAGTTTTAGTTGCATGGAGTTTAAATATTATTTCAAAAGTATTTTCTACCACCAGTATCTACCCACAGATACTGAAATGAGGAAAAAAACGTGCTAGTTTTAAGTATTTCTGGCTTATTTTAATGTTACTACAGTCTGGCTTTTCAAGCCATAATTGCTCAAAATAAATATTTTTGGATTTATTTTAAGACATCATTGTTTTTTCCAGTGATAGAAGATATTTTTACTGATTTGAGTAAAATGTACTTACTGCACTGTCACATAATTTGACTTGTTTCAACCATGTATTTGCTTAATTCTAGTTGTTTATTTCTTATTTTTGTCAGATGGTTTTTGCAGTGAATTCACAGCCGACAGCAGAATCCTGAGTGTTATTTTAAAATGTGGCAGAATAGTTGAGTGGTGTGATGGTGAATTGAGGTTACAAGCTGTCTCATCACATATTAACCACCTGGCACACGAGGAGCAGGAGACGGAGGAGATCACACTTTAATATCACAAGAAGAATATCAGACTTTTATCAGTGCAGGACCAGTCTGTCTCTAAAGCAGGGGTCAACCTTTACTATCTAAAGAGTCATTGTTGGGCAAAAAAAGAAGAAAAAATATCGTAATGGAGCCTCAAACCTTATTGTGAGCCTTATAATGAAGATGAAACAGCCTACTGAGTCTAAATGACCTCACCAAGAAAACTAATAGGTCATAATGAGCATTTATTAGTATGATTTTATCAGAATGCAGCCAGGGAAACTAAAAACTAGACTTCATGTTGGCAAAATTTACAGGATAACCATTTGGAGTTTGGGGATATTTTGTGGGTTTTTGACTCCTTTTCATTCTGTCTGTATATAAACCATTTAAACATCTTCACCATGATGTGTTGGTATTATTGTTTTCAGCACAACCTCACCTATATGACCTGGTTATTATTTTCATTTTGACTTACTGGATCAGCATTTTGAACACAAGAAAAACACACGAAAAAACACGTAAAAAACACGTAAAAAAAATAAAAAACACACATAACACATAAAAACATACAAAAATGACAAAAAACACACAAAAACACATGAAAACACACACAAAAAAAACATATAAACACAAAAACACACAAAGAAGAGGGTTAATACATTGTATGTGTAATGAATAATAATGTTACATATTCAGCCATTTGTTTAAGAAAGCAGCATTCTGGGTCATATTGGTGAAAAATATGTGCACATTCTATCTATCTTCCTTCTAGCTCAAAAATCCACCACATTATTCATCATATTGGTAATCTGTGAATTTTTCTCCTCGAAAAAAACAAAAACAATTTTGGTCATTTTGAGTATTTTTTTTTAGATATTTTGTGTCTTTTTTTTGTCATTTTGTGGGGTTTATTTAGTCATTTTGTGTCTTTTTTAATTATTTTGTGTCTTTTTTATGCCTTTTTGTGTCTTTTTTGTGTCTTTCAAAGAAAGATTCAAATTCTTTGTAAAAAATCAAGTCAACACATTTACTAACTATTTTTCTCTGTACATATAAAAAGCTCAATATATGTTACCATATAAAATATAATTTATATTAGCTCTTTTATTGCATTATAAACTAATTCATCTCACACACTCTCTGAAACAACCTGAAACACACACTCACACACACACACACACACACACACACACACACACACACAGTGATCCTGTCATCAACTCTGGTTTTTATTCTAGTAGAATTTTATTTGGCTCTTGTTTGTTTAGCTGAACAATTTTGGTCATTTTGTGTCTTTTTTTTTTAGACATTTTGTGTTTTTTTTAGTCATTTTGTGTCTTTTTTAGTCATTTTGTGTCTTTTTTGGTCTTTTTGTGTCTTTTTTTAGTCATTTTGTGGGGTTTTTTGTCGTTTTGTGTCTTTTTTTAATCATTTTGTGTCTTTCTTGTTTAAGTCATTTTGTGTCTTCTGTGGGGTTTTTTTTTTTGGGTAATTTTGTCTTCTCATTTTGTGTCTTTTTTTAGTCATTTTGTGTCTTTTTTTAGTCATTTTGTGTCTTTTTTAATCATTTTGTGTCTTTTTGTGTCTTTTAATTATTTTGTGTCTTTTTTAGTCATTTTGTGTCTTTTTTGTGTCTTTCAAGTCAACACATTTACTAACTATTTTTCTCTCTACATATAAAAAGCTCAATATATGTTACCATATAAAATATCATTTATATTTGCTCTTTTATTGCATTATAAACTAATTCATCTCACACACTCTCTGAAACAACCTGAAACACGCACACACACACACACACAGTGATCCGTCTCATAAATCAGCAGGCGCTCTGAGAGGGCCGGAAACCCAAGGACAGCTCAGACACGTGGAGCAGACACAGCCAAGACCTCCTGCCCCCCCCCTCCCTACCGGGGGTGTGTGTGTGTGTGTGTGTGTGTGTGTGTGTGTGTGTGTGAGTGTGTGAGAGAGAGAGTCTGTCCATATTTATGGCTGCCTCTGAATGCTCATTCCCGTGTGAGCTCTCACAAGCATGTGCACATTTATTTGTGTGTGTGTGTGTGTGTGTGTGTGTGTGTGTGTGTGTGTGTGTCCAGTGAGTGTGTGCTGCTGTCTCTCTCTGCCAGATTGGCCTCTCGTCTCCCGTCTCTCTCTCTCTGGGCTGCACGAGGCCTCCAAGTTATGAATCTGCAGACATTTCTCCCTGTCTGGCCCCTCAGCTCCTGGACAGACACACCATTCAGTGTGTAGGTGTGTAGGTGTGTAGGTGTGTGTGTGTGTGTGTGTGTGTAGATGTGTGTGTGTGTGTGTGTGTGTGTGTAGGTGTTTTATTTATTTGAATATGTCTGTCTTTGTTAAAGGTCAAGCAAATGTTTCTTTTTTTTGTTTAAATAGAGACTTGTGTAACATTTGTTATCATTGTGTCATTTTATCATGTAAATGGAGGAGAAAAGACAGTATCAGCTTCAAGAAAAGTCATTTTGTGTCTTTTTTGGTCATTTTGGGTTTTTTTTTAAGTCATTTTGTCTTTTTAGTCATTTTGTGTCTTTTTTTGTGATTTTGTGTCTTTTTTTGGGTCATTTTTTGTTTGTTTTTTTGGTAATCTTGTGTCTTTTGTTGTCAATTTTTGTCTTTGTAAATAATTTTATGTCATTTTGTGTCTTTTTTTAGTCATTTTGTGTCTTTTTTTGTCATTTTGTGTCTTTTTTTGTCATTTTGTGTATTTTTGGGTCATTTTGTGTCTTTTTTAGTCATTTTGTGTCTTTTTTTGGTAATTTTTTGTTTGTTTTTTGGTAATATTGTGTCTTTTGTTGTCATTTTGTGTCTTTTTTGGTCATTTTGTGTCTTTTTTTGTGATTTTGTGTCTTTTTTTGGGTCATTTTTTGTTTGTTTTTTTGGTAATCTTGTGTCTTTTGTTGTCATTTTGTGTCTTTGTCAATAATTTTGTGTCATTTTGTGTCTTTTTTTAGTCATTTTGTGTCTTTTTTTTTTAGTCATTTTGTGTCTTTTTTTGTCATTTTGTGTATTTTTGGGTCATTTTGTGTCTTTTTTTGTCATTTTGTGTCTTTTTTTGGTCATTTTTTGTTTGTTTTTTGGTAATCTTGTGTCTTTTGTTGTCATTTTGTGTCTTTTTTGGTCATTTTGTGTCTTTTTTTAGTCATTTTGTGTCTTTTTAGGTAATTTTGTGTCTTTTTTAGGTAATTTTATGTCTTTTTTTTTGTCATTTTATGTCTATTTTGGTCATTCCGTTGTTTCTTTTTTAGTTATTTAGTGTTTTATTTTGTGGCAATATCAGCTTCAAGAATCAGCCCCAAAAAATCGTCAGCTCATATCAGGATCAGTTAAGACTGATGTCACAATAATCGTTATCGGCCTTATAAAACCCGTATCAGTCGACCTCTAGTCTTTGTTCACTCCTCTCTGATGTTTCTTCTTTCTCTCTGCTCTCGGCCTGTTTTTATGCTCCTCAGCGACCCTTTAAACACACTAAAGTCACACTTAAGGAGCTTTAGATCCTAAATGAGCGGGGCCCATTAAGGGCCACCTGTTCGGCCCTGTGGGGACCGTGCTGCAGCCAAACACCATGTTGTTTAACATGATTGACACACAACAAAGCGGGGGGCGGGAGGATGGCAGCTATTGGTTTTTAATGATGTTCTCAGCCTGTAAGTGAGTCGGACTAGAGAGACACGGAGCAGCAGGACCTGGTGTCTTTGTGTGTTGTTGGGACTCAAGTTATTTATGGGCTCTTTAACTCTACGGAGTCTGAATCTTTCCATCCTGCCTGTATTCACCACTTAAAACATGGTTAAATAACATGTTGGTATATTTTTCACCTATATGACCTGATAATAATAATTGATTTTTTATTCTGACTTACTGGATTAAAACATTTTGAACCAAAAAGAAACAAAGAAAAACCAACATAAATGTGATCTTGTGATTGTGTGTGATCCTGTCATCAACTCTGGTTTTTATTCTAGTGGGACTCTGTTTGATTTGGCTCTGGTGTGTTTAGAGGAACAATTTTGGTCATTTTGTGTATTTTTTTTAGACATTTTGTGTCTTTTTGGGGGCATTGTGTGTCTTTTTTTGTCATTCTGTGTCTTTTTTTGGTCATTTTGTGTCTTTTTTAGTCATTTCGTGTCTTTGTAAGTAATTTTGTGTCTTTTTGTGGGGTTTTTTTTGTCATTTTGTGTCTTTTTAATCATTGTGTGTCTTTCTTTGGTCATTTTGTGTCTTCTGTGGGGTTTGTTTTGGTATTTTTGTCTTCTTATTTTATGTCTTTTTTGGTCATTTTGTGTCATTTTGTGGTCATTTTGTGTCTTTTTTGATCATTTTGTGTCTTTTTTTAGTCATGGTGTGTCTTTTTTGTGTCTTTTGGGGTAATTTTGTGTCCTTTTTTAAGTAATTTTTTATCATTTTGTGTCTTTTTTTTATCATTTTGTGTCTTTTTTTATCATTTTGTGTCTTTTTCAGTCCTTTAGTCCAACATAAAATGTGATTTTGAATCTTTTTTTTTCCTTTCAAAACACTATCATGCTCAATAAAGAATTTTAAATGTGTCAAATGTGACCAAAGGTGTCAAATCTACCATATAAGAGGGTTCCATCCAGTTCTATCATTTGATACTAAATCTATTTGAGCTTGTCTCCAGTTTTACTTGGTATATCATCATCAAACTGAAACTGGCCTCATGGAGTTTACAGCCAGAACTTTAGAGGTAAATTTACAGTAGGGCTCCACGCTGCTTTGTTTTCTAGTCTGATGGAGGCAACAAGTCTGGATTATTTGGGGTTTTTTGACACTACAGAGGTGATCAGAGGAGGAGGAGGACGGTTTTCTCCGTCTCTCTTTTCAGAATTCCTCATCATTCGCCCCTCCTTCCTCTTTCTTTCTTTCCCTTTTCCATCTCTCATTCTTCCATATACTCAGTTCTTTCCACAGATCTGAGGGATAATCCCCCCCCCCTGAATCAAATCTAATTCCACCCAGGTCCACTCCGACTAATTTGCCGTTAGTGCTCCAGTCCTCTCTTATCTCTCCGCTCCTCTTTTACTCACAATGAAACTCAAGCGTTATTCTCAAATCTCCCACTGAATCAAATCTAATTTTTCTCACCATCTCTCACTCTAATGTGTCTAAAAAGATCTAATGCTTCACTTTCTCTCTGTCTGCTGGTTATCATCCTTTACTTATCTCCGTTTCAACAGCAGCTGGAAAAAGAAAATGTTTGATATGATGTGATGGAAGATTATTGAGGGATGGACATTTACAGAAACATTGTATCAGCTGAATTTGATTTTAACAGTGTTGGAAGAAGTATTCAGATCCTTTACTGCAGTAAAAGTACTAATACACACTGTGAAATGACTCCACTACAGTAAAAGTCCTGCATTCA